>NC_091929.1:6977924-7277924 GCF_041260155.1 Ptychodera flava
CGCCGTCGTCGAGTTACCGCTGAATTAAGATTGATTTTAGAGAGGGGTATGCCCGGAAGGGGTGGTAGCGTATGTGTGATTTCATAGCGACATAATGACCGATACATACTAAGGGTTGATGGGACTTCCGTATTTCTAATCTTTCGTTTAGGGGGTAGGAATGAGGACAAACGAACGTAGTTGCGTTTACTGTGCGCATGTTTTAATTATCCACGGCCCCTTATGTCTGTAGTGTCAGAGATCATACAATTTAGCTATTGACATTTCTCGCCTTTCATTTTTGACTACAGTGATTCTATCATTGAAATACTTGATATTCAAAGCCACGTTCCGAGGCAGATGATCTGACAGTGAGATTTTAAAAGATACTTTTGCGAAGCTTAAAGTTTGTCTGTTTGCAATTTTTCAAAATCAGATATAGGTCGTTCTCCAATGCTTGTCTGTGCTGTCATGGTTGTGAATTGACCTGGATGGCATTTATCAGATGTAGGTTGATATTCCTTCGATAATCATGAGATCGTGGGTGGTAATTAGTTATTCGATAACAATCTTCTGTGGGAGCTACGATGCCAGAAATGAATCCAGAAATACATTAAATTTTGTGTACGCTGTTTTAGGAGAAATTATTTGGTTAAATTAGTAACTTAGAAATAAAAGTTTTTGTTTCTTGCATAATTTAGATTTTTTGAGAAACAAATGTGGCATAACAACTAATCTACACTAATTCTAGTCAAATTTAAGTAAAAAAATCGATATATAAATTTATTTTGATTAAATATGTCAGGAACATAAAAGCACCAATGATTTCAACAAACCCGACTCTTTATAGTGGCGATTTGAAGTTTTCTTCATGCATCAACGTTTGTGTGTGAGATGCTGCCTATAAAAGTGTACTCAATTCCTATGCATGACCAACACTATATATTTTGTGTGGGGATAATCATGATATTGCGAATGGTAAATAGATATTTGATAACTGTCTCCTGTGGGAGCTACGATGCCAGCAATGTGCTTGGCAATACATGGAATTGTATATTATGCACTATTTTAGGAGCATTTATTGGATGAATGTAGAATAATAGCATTTATTGGATGAATGTAGAATGATAATATAGAAATAACGGACGACGCGCTGACCATTGACGTTCATTTATGGGCAAGGGCGAGAGGAAAGCCAAACATAAACGGGCTCAGCAAGCCTCGCGCATTAAAGTTTGGCTTTCCTCTCGCCCCCGCCCATAAATAAACGTTAATGGTCAGCGCGGAGTCTGTTATTTCAATTATATCATCAACGAACCCCGAAAAACCGTCAAAATTTACGAAAATTTCCCGTGCGAACGACAACGGGGCCCCAGAACATGTCAGTGAGTAGTGCGCGCTGCAAAAATTTTGCAAATCCGGAGATTTTTTGAAAAAAGCGTCTAAACTTAGCCCACAAATGCTCCATTTTATTTTGTGGTTGATTGTGATCTTTGTACAAATCACAATTTACGTTTAAGCCGTAAAGTTACTGTGTTTACGATATTATTCATATTCACGGGCATGAAAACAAACCTTTGCTGTGTATTTTTGGACAGTCGCGTGGTTCAGCTCGACCAATTAAAACGCAATGGACAGGGTATGTTAATAGAATTTAGAAATAAATAATTTTGATTCTGGTATAATTTGCATTTGTAAAAAATCATATATGCATTACATCTAATTAAAATTACAAAGCAAGTAATTCGATGTACATTAACTATTTTGACCTAAAATGTTAGAAAGGCTGCCATGATTTCAACAAACCCGACTCTTTATTGTGCCGATTTGAAGTTTTCTTCATGCATCATCGATTTGGTGTCAGGTGCTGCCTACAAAAGTGTACTTGATTCCTGCATGACTATTTAGTTGAATGAATTTACTTAATATCACCAATACTATATCTTTTGCGTGACTGTTTAGAAATTACGTAGGTATTGGTAACCTAGAAACAAGTTTCTATCGGTATACTTCGATCACGCACAAAATCTTTGTGACAGGTGTATTTGAAAGTTATATTACACGACAACTTTTCCCCACTTTGTTTTAGATTTGGTGAATAAGGCCGACTCCGAGCAAGTCGGCCATACCCACCATGTCTATTAAAATCCGTGTTCACTTTTCTTATATAGGCACGCACTTATATTGATCACAAACAGTAAACTTTGTCATAAGATATGTAAATAAATGCCCACTGATTGTTTTAGATTTGTTCGTATGAAAAGTTTTACCTTGAATTTTTTTAATAGGTTGAATTGAATAAGCAATTTATAATTAAGTCAAAAGAGTATATAGTCAGATGTTTGGTTTGATAGAGCAGCATCTTGGACCATCAACGGACTCTCTTAAGTAAAATTTTTGTCGACATGGAACTTCTATAAGAAAGAATAAATCGATGTTAACTTTGACAACTTAGAGTCTCTTCTCTGTACATGAATCCTAACGACCTCTCGCATTGTAATCCCGATGGATGAAAAAATTAACTATAATAACCGTCCTAAATGTACAGGTTAGTGATTTGGGGGACAAATCGGACGATCGAATTGGTGCATCTCTGTGATCTATTCAATCTGTAGACAACCTAACTAATCGTATGCTAATTAGTAACCCCGGATCAGCCTTTGTAGACTTAAAGGTGGCGTTGATTTGAGCTACATTTTAATGAAGAAAAACCACAGCACAAAACAAGTAACTGTTACATAACTATACGACGTGAATGAAGTACACATATACTTCATAATTTATAAAATGAACGTTCATTTAGGACGGTTATTACAGTTAATTTGTTTCATTTTCACCCTTAAGTAAAATGGTTTGCCATCTTGTAAGCTGTTTACAATGTATGCGATTAGAGATAGCGATAAGTGATTGTGTTGGGCAAAGCTCAATGCCTCATACACTATAGGTGGGTTTAGACGTGTATTTTTAAACCTGAGGGAATCTGATTATTCTTCCTGTAAATATTCCTTATCAGCGATCTAAGCGATCTCACGTTTACACGTCATACACAAGGTATGAATTTAGTTCCGGTCAAGCGCCCTCAGCGATATCTGGGCTAGAGAACAATCGCTTGCTTGCAATGGCGGACCCACACATCATGCAGCTGCTGTCTACGCTCTTTTTGTGTTCTGTCAACCAATCGAGACGCCTTCGGCGAAGAAATTTACTAGGAGAGAATATTGTTGGCCTCGCCCCGTCTGATGTCGGTATCTATTTCATGTTAAGATCAGACTCTTATACGGAAAATTTAGACAGTCAAAGTTCCAGCCAATGCGACACTAGTAACACTGGATGTAATTTCCATGCACACGAATACACCACACAATGAGGCAGTTGAATCAGTCGACAGAGCAATAAATCAGGAAAGATCATCAAAAAATAACATAATCAAGTAACCACCAACGAAATACATCAGGTGCATCCAACGGAGCTATTCATCGAAAAAGCTATTCCAGGAGCAATTTTTGAGGGCAGGGGAAATTTAATTTTGCTAGGGCAGGGGACATGTTTTTAGGTGGTAGGGGAGCAAATTTTAGGTTTTTTTTGTAGGGCAGGGCGGATATCGGTTGATTTTCCTGGGGACAGGACTTGGCGAAAAACTTTTTGAGGGGAATTATTTCCAGGGCAGGGGAAATTGGCAAGTTTTATTTTGGCTACAGGGCGAGGGAGCTTCAAAAATTCACAGTGGGGAGGGGAAACAGGCAAAAATAAGTGGGGAGTGGGTGAAAATGAAGTTTGAATGTGGGAGGGTAGGTCAAAAAATTTTCAGTGGGAGGGCAAATTATGAACAGCTAATTAATTACCCTCTTGACTTAAAATTAGTCAGTTCACATTATTTGTCATGTACAATATATCTTATCATAGTAAGGACCTTTTTAAAAGTGCATTGTTCGTTGGCTGCACCTGATACATGATAGCTCTGCTAGAAATAATCTTAAACAACACATTTGAATTGAACGATGAATTCTACGGCAAATATGGGGATGCTCTTATACGGAAATAATCTCGATGGGGTTGTTCGCCAGAAATAGCAGATATTACATTTCAAGAGACAGAAATGAGAATAATACTGAAATGCAAACAACAAATACCGACCTGGCTGAGATTCAGGGACGATGTTTTTCTTATTTTCATCGGAACACAACACGAACTCAATGAATTCTTATCAAACAACAACAAAATGCATCCTACTGTCAAATTTTCGTTTGAAAGCTCCTCTCAAGAAATCACATATTTAGACCTGACTATCTACAAAGGTCGTCGGTACAACAAAGAGAATATTCTCGACATCAAGACACACACAAAACCAACAGATACTTTCCAGTTCTTACAAAGAAACTCATGCCATCCGGCAGCAACATTCAAAGGTCTGATCAAAGGTGAAACATTACGATACATCAGAACACGTAACAACGAAACCGATTTTACACAGAAAGTCACACAATTTAGTGAACAAAAATTAGTGAAAAATTACAAGACCGACAATATAAAAAAAAATGAAATAGAACGCATTATCATAGAGACAGATCATAAAAGCAGGAAAAGACTGCTTGAAAGAACAACAAAAAGAAAGAAATAACGCCACCAACAATACAGTAGTCTTCATAACAACGTATAGCCCGTACATCGACATGACAACAATCAAGCAAGCCCTGACATAAAACTGGAGTGAACTTGAAAAAGACGAAACACTAAAAAAGCTGTTCCAAAACCAACCAATAATCGCATATAGAAGGAACAAAAATATAGGCGACACACTTATAAGCGCCAGACTTCACAAAAACTATAATAGCTCAAACTCAGGTTCACACGAACCCACACAAACACTACAAGATCAAACAGTAGACATTCTAGCTTCCCTACCAAACGTAAATGGAACAACATATTACCAAATAAAAACAATCAACCATTCAACACGTCTCACCAATCAAGCGACTGATGAAGAAAACTCTGTTTTCGAAACGTAGCGCCAAAGGATCGTAGTGTCACAGTAGTCTCTCCGCTCCAGTGCGGATTAACACAAGACACGTAGATTATGCGTACGTCTCGCCATGGCTAAGCAACATTTTACATAAAACAGCCAAACATGATATACACTTATATTATACACAATATCATACGCAAAACGCAAACAACCCAAATATGAACGATGAGTGGAGTTGCTTTCCCTTTACTACCAGTTGCTTTCCCTGCACTACCTACAACTCATCGTAAAATGGCATCGTTTCTAGCTCTGCCACCACGACGGTTGTTGTCGGACACGGACTTAAACTGAGCTCGCAACCGTTTGATTTTTTTGTGGCATTGTTCGGCTGTCCTCTCGAGTCCCTACTCCCTGGCCTTCGCTGCGACGTCTTCATACACTTGCCGATCCCTCGACGTGCCGTCCATCATACGGATGACGTTTACGTCTCTCCAGATTGAAATTAGTAGCCTGATCTCTTCCTGTGACCAATTGTTGCCGCGATCGCGAGAGCTTCTTACTTAAACACCGTCCATTGTGGTAATGACCGAACCGAAGACAGGACATAGTTCGGCGTTTAGTTCGGTGTTCTGGTCACATGTGTAAATAGGCCATTGTTAAGTACCGAGCACCGAACCTGGACCAGCCCTCTGACACCGAATTAATTTAGTTCTTTGTTAGTTCGGTGTTGTCTGTTCACACGTCCAACTGACACAGGTTTAAATTTATTCCGGTGTCAACTCTGGACTTAACTCACACGTATAAACCCCCCTTATACTTCACAGACAATCATTTGCCCTTGAAGGTTTTTGACTCCGTGTTATGTAATATCTGATATAGCTACTTAAGATTGCATATTATCAGTGCAGAAAGGGGGCTAAAAATGTTATGTTTTTTAATGCAAGTGTCCCGTAATGTTGGGAATATTCAACCATATTCGCCAAAATGTGTTATGTAACATTATTATTTAACGTATATCGTTGGCATTTGACAATTGCAAACCATTTGAACTGCATGAAAACCCAATAATACTTACTGTATTTGCATGGATTATTGCCTGTTAGTTATCTGAAGAGTGCATAAACAGATGAATACAGCTAATAATCCATTGCTTGTATTCAGCAAGCCTCTCTTCACGTGGATTCATGTGAATTCACGTGGTTTATTCAACAATACAGCCAATTTATTGGTATGAATTTATCTGTATTATTGCGTTTTGATGCAGTGTTGCATGTTTTGCCCAATGTACCTCATAGAGACGGAGATCATGCAAACATCTAATGTCAGAGTTCAGTAGAAGGTCGTCAGACTATATTAAAGACATTATGATTGCGTAGTACTCTGTTTACGGCTTCGGATAATTTGAACTCGACATGCGTAACTCAACGATCTAAAATTTAGTGATATTATAAACTTTCATTGGGCTAGGACCAGATATTAATAGACTATATTTATTAAAGACATTATGATTGCGTAGTATTGTTTTTACGGCTTCGGATAATTGGAACTCGACGCGAGTCACTCAACGATCTAAAATTTAGTAATATTGTAAACTTTCATGGGGCTAGGACCAGATATTAATAGGCAGTGTGAAAGAACATGTGGTTTTCTAATAGTTCATTTAAAATATATTGGGATAAAGGCGCATAATTTCTTGTTACACAAAGTACTGCATTGGTTGAAAATACACAAAGTTAAATGATTTTGAGATTTTAGTCCGTTGCAACTGCTCATTACACCGGTAATAAATTAGGAAACGTGCAACGGACGTTCTTTATGGTATCTGCACAACAGGGTAATTGCAAATTGAACATTTTTTACTCTTTAATAATAAGGTACAAACTTGCAAAAATGAGCTGGCCTGGTCCAAGCCATCCCCGGTTATAGTGCCTCACAGATTATACAGTTAACATGCCAATTTATCGACTTATATGCGATCACGAGTACTTCACTGTAGCTTGGTATTGAACATGGAATTTATTTGAGATTATACGTCACATCAACGCCTTGATCAGTACATCAACGCTTTGATCAGTCTAAAAACCCCTTAAACTGCCGACCACGCTTTGCATAAGCTCATTGGTTTGAAATTGTGACTCACCTCACTAAACGAATTTTATTTATTTCGTAGTGAATGGAATGAAAAGTGACCTATGCGGGACTCGAGCCCACATCCCCCGAATACATTTTGGATGCCTTACCAACTGAACTAATGGATCAGTCGGAATGTGGTCGGTCCTGTCACTGAGATGGGGCTCTTCATTTCATGTGCGTGTATGGTGAGTTTTGACTAAACTTATTACCTAATCTTTCTGTCTAAGGATCCTATGGATTCAACAGGGACTCGCACAGAAGTCACCAACTTAGGAAATTATTTTCGGTAATGAGGATTAGTCATACGAATGATAAAAATTACTCATACAATGATACCTGAAATAAGGGTTTCTATGTCAGACTGATAAAGTAGATTGCAGCATGGGCGGATGATTCCTTTTGAATGACGCAATATACAATGAATTGTGAGTTTCAAGCAATTGCATGCGCACCTGTGTTCATGCGCATCTGTGTCCATTCCTCCTTCTCCTCTCAAATATACTTCGTACGTTTGTAAATGCAATGAAACAAACATAGCGATTCCTTTTAAGATGTCTCGCCTGGGAATGCTTGATTCTTTGCTATTGAGAGTCCCGTATCTTGGCATAAGTTTTAGCCAGGGGAACGCATCAGGTAAGTAAATTTAAACCTCGGACAATTTACATCAACTTGTTGTGTGAAATGAGACATATTAGGCGTGAATTGAAACAATTTCCTTCAGGCGTCAGAATGGTTTATACTCTAACAGCACCTACGTAGCAAAAGTTTCAAGGTCGGTATTTTTGCAACATTTCAGCTCGGGTATTTAAGGATGGGGATCCAGCAAAGGGATTTCGGCTGTGATATCTTCGGTAGGTGAATATATGAAGTACATTTTAAGTGGAGTTCGATCGAGAATAACTGAATGTAGACATATCTTATATTCTTTCCGACAACGTGAAAAATTAAGCCGAATTATCTCGTGCAATTTACATAAGAAGGTTTAAAGTGGCCTAAATAACATATGAAGAAGGTAACGACTGTGTAGATCTTTTGCAAGCAAAAGCTGGCGAATGCCGTCAGTCAGCCCATCTGGCCTTCAACGTGTCTTTATGTCGTTAGCAATCGACTCTGAGTATTGCTTGTCAAAAGCATACAGCAAAAGTGAGACACCATTTTTACACAAATTCTATGAACATGCGATACTACATCAGTGTGCCCCTTCATTCTAAGCTAGCACATAAATGCGTATCAAGAAAATGGAAATAAAAGCAACGTGCTCGAGAATTATTACTCAAGATGGTTTTCATCAAATCAATCGAAGTGATTATGGGCGACTCATTCATTTCCATTATATTAGTTGTCTTCAGGAAAGAAGTACTTCTACAATATTTTGTGGATGCCAAACCCAGCTTTAAATAATTTTGACTGGATATTTTTGGTCTCACTAGTTAAAGATTCATACACTACGTTAAAACTCGCCTAATGGCAGCATTCCATTGATAAATGAGTACATTACTGTCGATATGGCCATTTCGAATATTGAGAAAGTATCGATAATTGGAGTTCAATTGAGTTTGCAAGGTCTTATGGTGATCATCTGGGACATCACATCGGGCAAATGAGAGCAAAGGGAGAATGACCTTAGGTGCATGGCAGTGGCATACATACATACATACATACATACATACATACATACATACATACATACATACATACATACATACATACATACATACATACATACATGCATGCATGCATGCATGCATGCATGCATGCATATAATAATTTTGACTGGATAATTTTGGTCTCACTAGTTGAAGATTCATACACTACGTTAAAACTCGCCTAATGGCAGCATTCCATTGATAAATGAGTACATTACTGTCGATATGGCCATCGCGAATATTGAGAAAGTATCGATAATTGGAGTTCAATTGAGTTTGCAAGGTCTTATGGTGATCGTCTGGGACATCACATCGGGCAAATGAGAGAAAAAGGGAGGATGACCTTAGGTGCATGGCAGTGGCATACATACATACATACATACATACATACATACATACATACATACATACATACATACATACATACATACATACATACATACATACATACATACATGCATGCATGCATGCATGCATGCATGCATGCATATAATAATTTTGACTGGATAATTTTGGTCTCACTAGTTGAAGATTCATACACTACGTTAAAACTCGCCTAATGGCAGCATTCCATTGATAAATGAGTACATTACTGTCGATATGGCCATCGCGAATATTGAGAAAGTATCGATAATTGGAGTTCAATTGAGTTTGCAAGGTCTTGTGGTGATCGTCTGGGACATCACATCGGGCAAATGAGAGCAAAGGGAGGATGACCTTAGGTGCATGGCAGTGGCATACATACATACATACATACATACATACATACATACATACATACATACATACATACATACATACATACATACATACATACATACATACATACATACATACTTACATACATACATACATACATACATACATACATACATAAATAATTATGCAATACTTGCAATCATTGTTTTATTTCTGCATAGCTACAATATATTATATTACCATCAACAGTGTCAATATTTAAGGAGACATATCCACGAAAACTGTTGAAATGATTCAAGCTGCAACAGAAAGGATCGATGATAAATACGAAAGAAGTTTGGCAAAGCTGATTGCAGTGATGCAGTGACTATTACTTAAATGTGTTTGGCATGGCAGAACTAGCAGTGAAATTTCGTCTTCGGATATGCTGGCACATAAATGTGACTTACAATCCTGAAGAATTGTGAGTTTGGTAAATGTTCTTGTGTTTCGTTCAGGTGCAATCGGCGGTACGGTGGTCTTCGAATTATTTAAGGGCAGCTGAAATGTGAATAAATAGATACAGATCAGGGTGAAAATGATCTCGTAGAAATAATGACATGTTGTAAACTTGTTTGCACCAGATGTTAAATGTACGAGTTCGGGGGAGCTACAAAGAAAGGTAAGATAACCTGATACCTGTGCACTTAGCATTACGTGGCAGGTCCAGCATGTTATTTCAGTTCAACATAATCAGAGATAGGATTAGCTGTACGCCAGACTAGTGAACCTTAGCATTGGAGTATGGGAAAGAAACGATTTACAACTGAGGCCGCTTTTCCTGAACTAAGACCTCTTGAAAACAGGCATTGCCCCTCCAAAACTTAAACAAAAACAAAACAGTCCAAATATTTAGAACAAAAAGACTTCAAGAAGTGGTAAAAACCACAGTCACGGCTGTAGTCGCACAGGAATTGTCACATGACAGATGAGAATAATTATCATATTAGAAGCTAGAGGATAATTGTTCTTTGATTCTATAATGAGAGGGAGCTCAATGAACTCTCGAGTTGGAATAACTACCTCGTTGTGGTAATCGGAGGGGGGTAAGCATGCTTTCAGTGTTCATTGGCAATTCTAAAAAATAATGTTAAAAGTGGCAAGTTGTTTTTAATCAAAATATGTGTCTGTTAAAAGAATCGCCTCGATTTTGTATGAAAGATTATTAATTTCATAATAAAGAAAGCTGGATTATTTTCAACTCAGATGTCTGCCCTCCTCGTTGTTAAAATATTTATTACTGTCTTTGTATTGTTAGGATGTTTCTATAGTTTCGATTCTGTCGCAGAAACTACAGCGATGGAAACGCTGTGCAATAAAACCTACATACAACCCTGCGTAATTTGTTCAATATAACGCAAAATGCTGGTACTTCAGTTGGTTTTGTTGAATATCGTGTCACCATTTTCTCATTCTTAAGAAGAAAATTAGTATATAGCCTTATCACATGAACAAGCCAAGTTTATCGTCTCTGAACAAAAAAATACGGGATTTATTCTCTGGTCACGACAACCCGCGTTTATATCATCAATTTTGGTGCGTCGGACATTTTTTGCGTCGATCTTCGGTGTGCTCGTCACTGTAAACAAACAACATGGCAGCCGGTATTATTCCCACGATCAAAATGTGTCTGACGTGAAAATGTCACAAACATAGTCATGATTATTAGAGTCTGATACAATATATCAATTGGGCAAATTTTTGAGCCCTCGTGTTTCAGTTTTGTCGCCAACATGCATGGGGTTCGTATTCGTATAGACCCCGCCGACTCCTGAACTTTCGACGCACTGTGTACTCTCATGCGGTAGACATAAGGTTTCCACTGCAACAGGGGGGTCACGTGCGGTGTCCAGGCCTCCAAAAGTCATGTAATGAAATCAATATTTTCACAGACTACGGCAATAATAATCCAAACAATATAAACACAAGAGTGTACCTCTATATTCCGAAGGAATTACGTGAATAATTTGCGGAAACAACGAACTCGAAGCTGGTCGCGTTACCTTGGGTTCCGTACAGTGTTCGCGCCGTCGAGATTCAGTCGATGTTTGTTCCCGAAAGATATCGTCTCTTCGTCTGAGGTAAATTTCTAGGCCTATGCTATCTTTGAAATAGTGAATAACTTCGCGGAAGGTAGTGTAGACCGAGAGGTCGTCTGGCATTTGCTCCATACACCAACGAACGTGAACGCCGTGTTCCCGGCTCACGCGACGGACGACTGGAAATGAGTGACAACTTGCGCACGGCGTATTGATATTATTCCTAAAGTTGTTCAAAACTTTTAACACGGAATCGTCATGGAACTTCTTTTACTTTGCAAAAAATAACGAATTCTTGGCTTGTGCATGTGATAAGTATATATTCCCTAATAATTTTCCTCGTTCACCTCGGAAAATACTCGTGACGTAATTGCCGTGTCACCACGAGTCACCACGAGTCTTCAATTCGTGGTGACACAGTCATTAAGTCACTCGTATTTTCCTTTGCTGAATGAAGAAAAATATTTGGGAATAATATCTAATTGTCCATTGACTGCAATGTATAAGACAACAGTCTTTTGCAATGTATGGACAACTCTCTTTTGAAAAAATCAGTCATGTCAGATGTTCGCGGTTTTTTTGGATTGCAATAACACTGGAGTTAGAGCTGTTATACAGAATGATCTCGATTTAAAAGGATTTTAAGTGCTTTCTTATTGCAGTCCGCTGTAGTGTGGTTGTCTTTCTGTCTACGTAGCTTGTTTTGGTTTTTTATCCAAGGATAATCTTAGCAGGTGGAATAAATCTAATATGATCAGAGAAATTAAGGCCACAGAGCCGCACCCTATATATCAAATAAAGTTTTTGCTCAGGTCATTACTGTAAATGGATTTCGTTAGATTCAAGTACAGGCGTGAAGCGCTAGCGCCACCACTGGCCGCAATAAAAGCCACCCATACGTGACTGAAACGTTATAATAATTAACGTGACCAGAAACTTTTTGGCATACATAATTCATAATACCAACGAGACAATGATAAACACCAACCTTTGTGGGATAACCCAGCTTTCGGCGAACTCTGTGGTGTTAACAGTCTTTGTACCATCAGACTTCACCAAGTCTTGACCTTTGACCTGGCTTCCATCGCCGAACAGTCCACACAAATACCCGGCCAGGTTTCTGTTACCAATGGATACCGAAACTTCATGAACCTTTGCATTCCAAGTCAGAGTTAGGTCATTTTGCTTGAGGTAGAGTTTGACACCTTTTTCTCCAGTTTTGATGAAACCCAAACCACTTCCAATGGACAGTATACGGTGGAATACAGGAACACCATTTACCTTACCAAATCAGAGTTTGAAATAAAAACAGAATCGCCAGGAAATAAATTACTTCAATTATAGTTAATATAATTAACAAGATGTAAAGCTTAATTTTAGACGATATAGTGAAGAGTTTAAAGGCATGAATCTGACAAAATTTAAAATTGAGGCGTAGGCGGGTGGTGGACACTATTTCTGTTGAATCTATATCATCTGATATATTGCTACAGATAATTTTTATGTCTTGTGTTATTACGATCAAGTGTTTAATCATTTTATAACTAATAAACTGGCAGTTGCGAAGATAAGTGATAGCAAACTTTTGGATATCAACGTCACATCATTTTCTTATGGTCCCTAGATATGCCTATGCTTATCCATGACCTTGGCGACCCCTAGGTTTGCAGTGAATGATACGAAACATCGACTACTTCAACCAATGTACATTCTTGCACAACCGGTTTAAAGGAATATAATTAATTTTAAGATAACATGTGTGCATGACTGAATTTGTTCAAACAACGTTTTTTATTTTGCTATTGATATCTAAACAATCGTTCTTCCGAAGTTGGTATGAAAAAAACAATTTGTTTAGCTGAACATTTTTTTGCGTTTTAGTCAGTTCATGGCGTTTAATAAACAATTATTACTTAGGGATGGAAGGATAAGATTTAAGTTAAATGTAAAAATTAAAGTGAATAACACGCTTATGCGCAGAAGTCTGCATTCTAATGCAATTTAGGAAAGGTTATTAAAAGATGGAAAAGGGGTGTACATTTTTGATGGCATTCTGACAGAATATCGCTTAAACTTCTTTGAAATTCCGAAACCAACATAAGGCCTACTTATGTAGAACTCACAATAACGGCGTGATTTTCCAGAAAGGTATAAACGTTGGAGCCACCGACTCGCGTTGTCACGGCAACCATTCTAGTCGGAGGTTCTGTGGGATGGAAACGTCCGCGAAAGTCAGCGGAGATGTCAAATGAAGGCGGTGTACCACGACAGTCCCTTGTCAGCGTGTAACTGCAAAAACCTTGGAAATTGTATTTCAAGCCACTGTAGGTATGCAAATGGGGATCTCCTTTACCGCCACCAGAGAGACCTAGAACATTAAAACATATGTATTAACATTAATCCAAAACATAGAGTATCGTCTGTGGTTTTGACTTCTGCTTTTGTTTGTTTGGGCGTGTTTATTTTGTTTCTAATATATCATTATATCATGCATGAAAGTTAAACATTAGCGAGAGCATCAACTATACACAGTGACTAGCTAATTTTAGTGTAATAACGTACCGCAATATTTTCCCTTTTGACCTTTTGACATTTTGACCTTTCCTTTACGTAAGGCCTAAATTGTGTTTTCTGAACTTCCAACAAAGTATTCGTATTAGAAGGGCACATGATTTCCACGAACAAACTTTGATTAACTGCGAAAAATATATTGCACAGAGGATGCTTTGAACGGAACAATATGAAATAAAAAGGAATACAAACGATGTTAGAAGATTATTGAGTATTCTGACCGACACACAACCTCTCTGCTTCTATTACTTCAGCTGGTGTTAACTCTCTGTCGTAAATCTGCACACACGTGACTATGGCTCCAAGGAATCGATCGTCTGTGTCCACTACTCCAATTCTGGCTTCATAATTTGTTGCTAGCTCGATGGTGCCAATGTTTGTAGAATTTACCACTTGGTTTCTTATCCATAGTTTAGCCTCGCCTGTCTTGTTATTGTAACTGACGCTAATGAACTGCCATCTGTCCGGCTGCACTTCATCCGTTTGCAGAACTTCAGTGGTATCTAAGTCACGTGTAACGAAGTGCGCTGAGACGTTGTTATCCCAACCATAGATATGCACGCCTTGGCCTTGGCTATCATTTTTGAAGCTGAAGAGTGGACCGAAACCTCCTTGTGGTTTGAAGCACATCAGGATATGTATTGAGTACCTTGTGTCGTATGCACCATTGTTAGGGAACTCAACGTATGAATCGGGAGAACCGGTGAAGTTGTATGCGTTTTCAATCAGGATAGCGCCACCACCGTTTTCCCCGTGGTTGTCATTACCAGAAGTGTCGTTCAATAAGTATTCACTATTCATCGGCCAGTATGCAACAGGGTCCGGCAGCGCTGTCAATAAGACAAAATGTGCATACAAAGTATTAGTTTTTTTTTTCAATCCCCGTGTTCTGAAAAGGCGTATAGCAGAGACGAAACACATAGATTCGGGGAATAAATTCAAACCATAAATGGTACAACCTGGGGTACATCGCATAGGGGTGACCAAAATTTTGCTGATCGGATATAGCTTGTACGAAGTGGCAGAGCTGATATTCCGTTGGCAGCTTTTGATAATTTAGTGAAAGGCATTCGAGAAGGTGTTTGTCAAAGTATTGTTATGGTTGATAGAGGGAATATGCCTAGAACCCACCAACTAGCAGGAACAATGATCAGGCATCAGTAGGCCAAATTCACTCTTTCCACATTGATTTGAATTTTCGGTTGGCAAAATGTTGTAATTGAATTGTATTGTTATTCGTATCGCCGATGATGTATAATTAAAGTAGAATGTAGCCCGGGGACAAACATTCGGAAACCTAATGTTTACAATACCTTTCTGATCTATCTGATCTATCTATTGTATGAGCTCATTTTAAAGATCTTGCAATTAGAAAGCAATTCACCGCGTCTTAGTGTTTCAAGACCCCCAAAAATATTTTTCTGCACAAAGCAATTACAGGGATGGCGGCCGATTTGTATTTCATA
Organism: Ptychodera flava; assembly: GCF_041260155.1. Classification (NCBI taxonomy): domain Eukaryota; kingdom Metazoa; phylum Hemichordata; class Enteropneusta; family Ptychoderidae; genus Ptychodera; species Ptychodera flava. Next base: position 6,993,460 of record NC_091929.1, read on the forward strand.
TATTAGTGAATGTTATTTGTTTCTCTGGTACCAAACCTTGCACGGTGGCCCAATAACTCTTGCTTGGGTAAGAGAATTGTAGAAATTTTCATTTGGAATAGTTTGCGCAAAACTTTAAATCTTGCGTTTTCGAGGCTACCTTACAGTATAGATTCACTCTAAGACCATCTAGATAGAGTTCTCTACAGAGTAAAATCACAAGGATATGGCGCAGCACTACACGTCACATACTTTACGAGCTACGACAGTAGACTTGGTGCTAAGTCAGGCGAGGGTGGGAGCTCAAGGTTTGTTTTTGTGTGTTTTCGGGGAGTCATAGCGCAGTGGCAAATGATAAGAGGAGAAGAATACATATTAAAAATACAGCCCAAATTGTACGTACGTCTTTTTACGTTACTGTGACAAATTTCTCCCTATAAGATTTTATCTGGACAAAGCTGCAGTTTAGATAATAGGGTGGGGAAAGTAGAAATACAAACAGTTATTCGCTTACACACATTTCATCATAGTGTTCGCATCATTTTGTTCTACTATCATCAAATCTGTTGATAGCGGGCAACAATTTATATGATCTACTAAAATTGCTAAGTGATTAGACAAATATTTGTATCGTGTCAATAAATGGGTTCAACCACTGGCTGTGATATGTTTAAAGTTTGCCGAAAGCTTATTTAAATATTAACTAAACATAAATAGTATCTTGGTTTCCGTTTAACGATAAACAAAGTGGTGACATGTGGACGATAAGCTGCTGCGACATGTGCTGATGAGTAGATTTGCATGTAATGTTATTTCTCAACAGCGTTATGCCAACATTTCTGCTGCTACGTCTTTCAATTCTAACCATAGAACACGCAGATTTATGTTCGAAGAGCTGCCTCATTAGAATAAGATTAAAACGTTCACAACTGAAAAAAATGATTTCTTCATTCTGATTCAGTCCTTTTGTGATTATGAAAGTTAGGTAGTTTAGATTTCATTATTGTTGTAGTTTTTGTTCCCCAATTATTCATTCAAAATGCTTCCAAAATCTACTTTATCAAAACAAGGTGTGATTAATAGAATCTCACACCCCCAAGGACCTGGGATCAGATTTCTCACACGAGTTGGGGATATTTTGTCTCACACGAGCCACAGGCGAGTGTGAGACAAAATATCCCCAACGAGTGTGAGAAATCTGATCCCAGGTCCTTGGTGTGTGAGATTCTTTTTCTCACATGACCACAAAATGCGTTAAATTCATATTGGACACTTAAAATATTATCAAAAATCGTGACAACTCTGTCGTCTGCCGCTGTACTTTGACCTGCTTACTTTGTAGTTCTAGTCCGTGTGTTACTCGTCGTGCCATCGGATAACATTTTGCGCGTGGAACAAAACAGACTGCTTATCATCCAATCAGAGGTCGTGTAATATTTACTGCAGAGTGTGGGACGGTTTCTGAGAGTGTGGGATCGATTTATCCCACACTCTCGATCCCGCACTCCCAGCAGCCAGGAATGTGAGAAACGGTATTCTTCAGCATCTGGTGTGATCATTCTAAATTTGAAAATTGACATTTGCTAGCCAATGGCCGCCTATGTGCCTGACACAAGATCGTGCAGACATATAAATTTTGTTGACACAGTATTCGAATCTCCTACCTCTGAGACACCCGTTGACTCAATCTAGACCAACTGTTTATCAACAGTCAACTGGTCCCAGGGCCGACCTTATTCGTCCACTTACAATTTGGATGGTCTCAAATTTGTTTTACGTCTGAACTATGGCCGACCCAGAGGCGACCTAGATTCTGTAGTGTGAACATAGTTATAGCTATGACAATTCGATAATTATTTTTTTCGGAATCGCCCTTTCTAACTTGTTTTTCAAATTTCGAATTTGTGTCAAAATGCTGTAAAATCGTTCAAAACAACTTCCTAGTTGCACTTTCCACTTTTTAATTAGCAACTGTCTTCATTGTATTGAGTCGTTGAGGGAAGGTCATAATTTTGAAATTGATTTAATTAATTATTAATATCCAAAGATAGAATGCTTTCGGATACGTAAATGCATCATGGTTGATAGTTGATGGTGAATTGTTAATATTAACGACCTATTAAAGTAATAAAAATTTCGGAATAGGCCTGTTAACAAGTAAAATACCGTAGTCAGACTACTAATGTTCTACGGCAAACTGACGCACATGATGCCATGTTGTCATAGCGATACGGAACAATACGTGTTGACAAACGCATGCACATTAATATACTAAAATATTTTTGCTATGTATGTTTCTGCGTATGATTTTGTTTGTACCGTATTCTTTCGAATTAAGAGTTCACACATACCACGACGAGATGGAGAGGCATATGTTTCGCGGAGAAACACATTTCGTAGGGGCTTGTCACTCGAAGGACGCTAATCATATAGACACGCACAAACAATTAGAAGCAGGTGCGCACGGTATGTTCACAAAATTACAATTATCCGGCATATAATAAACACAGACTAATCTTAATCTTGTGGAATATCAAAACTGAATCTCTTTTAAATGCATACTAGAATGTCACAGCTTGTACGCAATGCACATTCGGTTAAAGGGGGCGTGGCTATGGATAATTAAAAGGCGAGCATGACAAACAAAGTCATCGCTGTTAGTGGGGGTGGTCCGCCTCTCCTACAGTGAGAATCATTTGCACCCTAGTATTTTTATTTCCAAGGAAGAACAGTGAACGATATGCAGTTTATGTAAGTGTGTATTTACATAAGGTAGAATTGGCATTTTAGTGTTGCTTACTGCGCATGTCAAGGAAGAAGGCACCATAGGACAAAATCTCAAACGAATACAGTACTCTTTTGGTCGACCACATGCGTGGGCTCATTTTAAAGCCTATGTCGTAAATAAAATTGTCACCAGCTGTTTTTGTGAAAACCGATAATTTCATTTTCTCCCAACAAAATCCAAGGGATGGCAGCTATTTTAAATTCATATGACATTGTGTAAACTTTAGGTAATGTTTTTCACTCGTACTAAACCATGCACAAATGTTATGCTTGATTTGGCAAGATAATGGTTGAAAGTTTCATCGAGAAAAAAATTTGCAAAAGTAATTATCAAGCTGTCAACAATTCAGAATCAACCTCAATTCCCGATGACGAACCGAATTGGAATCGGATGTTGAATATTAATAAGAATATTTATCACAGTTCCCCCTATATTTATCTCTTATTCCCTGCTATTCCTTGACACATGTATTCAATAATATTCTAAAGATGTATTCAAGAAATAAAAATTCCTAATGTAAACAATGATAATGATCACTTACCTCGTCTGTGTGGTAAATGTACTCTACTTAGCATTTTCTGTTGTAATAGAAAAGACAGACAAACATTATTATTACATACGTTGTAGAGCACAGTCGATTGTTGTTTTGTGTCATAAATTTTCGTTTTTTACGACTTGAAGCATATCAAGAATTAAATAATGTGCTGTCTTCGATAATATGGAGAAGAAAGAACCAACACTTATTAAGCGTCTTTTTGATTTGAAATAACTATATACTTAGAAGATACTATGCAGATTAAATTCCGAGTGAGAAAATGAGTCGAACCAATATCCTTCCATATTCGCAACATTGCAAGCCTAACCAAGACTGATTTCGGCATTCAGCTGGTTATATGTTAAGCAGTAATTTTGGCTTACGGAATGGAGAGAACAAACAGGGTCCTCTCTAAAATGTTTTGAATTACTATATTCCCCACCATTTCTCTGCCACCGTGAATACTTACTCGACTCTCCGTCTTAAATGCATTGACCAAGCATATTATTACAAGAACTGCAAGATGGATCTTCATTATCGGTGTTGCTGTCGGTGCAAATTAAAATAACATCAAAGAAGCTATGCACAGCTTTTCTGCTGGATGTCGCGACTCTTAGTAACAGTTTGCGCTAATGGTGTTTATATTCATAGTGATTTTTTCAGTAATCCTCGAGGTATGTCATTCTGTAAATATGTACCATTTAAATTTAATAATAATTCTATATAATTATCCCATCCTGCCCATATTTCCGCCTATAAATATCAAGATCTTTAGCACTATTTTATTATAGTAATCCGAATCTTGTCTGTTTATGTGAACCTACTCTTCAGAATATTAAAATAATGAGACAGTGTCACTCTAGGAAGGGAAATATTACTATATTGCCCGCAAGAAAAATAGAGCTCATGACGGTAATGTTGATGACGTACGAATCAACTGCGTTGTATCTTCAATATTACCTTCAAAGAACCAGCGCAAGGGCAGGCATAAATTGTAATCTTGCCCGTCCAAACACCCTTATTTTCGAATCTTCGCGTCAATTGTGGTCAAATATCAAGCCTCGCCACTGTGAAATATTCTATTCCTTGCTCGGATCACAGTGATTGAAGTTCAAGGTCAAATTATCAACATATAAAAAACGGAGACAGTGTTGCGTGGGCTTTTCTTTTAAAATATAGATAATGTCACCTAAATTGAGTCGAGCTAGCTTCTCGAACCTTTCCGAAAGCCATTGCTCAACCGGAAATAACAAGGGAATGTACACGGTGATGTGGTTTTCGTGGAAACGACGCGCGATATTCCGCAAAATGGTAGTGCATACGATATGCTTTATCACTGTTTGTTCTTTATCAGATAAGTGTGGGTCAGTCAATCAGAGTAACAAAACCGAACGTGAGATTTAAAATATGAAAATATGCATTAAACTTGTTTGTATGCAAAAGAAATATGCTTCAGTTCAACGAGTTATCTAGGAGAATTATGGATAACATTGCTTACTGTGCGGGGATGATATGGAAGATATACATAGTAGTGCAGAGATCCTTTGACAATATTCTTATTGCAGGAGAATTGTTTCAGTATGGCTAAAACAAACCCCATGCACACACAGACATTCAAAAATATCCAGCATAGAATGAAACCATTCATAGTTTGTTTTACATATGTCTCTTAATCAAGGTAGACACTTATACAGATAGTTGGATAAACAATTTGAATCAGTGAAGACCTATTATATTAGACAAGAGGCTTCTGAGCGGATTTATTGAATATGTAAAAATAGCGTCAATGTCGCTAAAGCATGACTGCCTGTGATTGAGGGTGCATTTATGGCGTAAGTGTAACCACGAATTATAACAAAATGATCTTACATAATGTGAAAGCCAACCCAATCCGAAAACCGATGTCATGCCTGTTATCCAAGCACAACCCAATTCCAACACTCTCAAGTACCCAGGTCCTGTATTTGCATTTGACGACTCTTATTTTTAAACACAAGGTCGCCGTATATACAACTACATGAACATGTCACACAGTCACTTGTAGATGTGATTAAGCAGCAGTATTTAGGCTTAATGATACCGCTCGGGTCAGTTGCGTCATAAGGTCTCCCATCATACCAAATAAAAAGGATGTAGCACTTGTGGTTTCAGACATTATGGACATATATGTATATTTAAGGTAAAAGGTCATCGATGTCATCTTACATTTTGTCAAAAAATCATCCTATGGTTATCCCTGTGTACCAAAAAAAGACCGCTAGCACAGAGTGTTAGATATGTGCATAATTAATAAGTAAAAGGATGATGAGTCATTAGGTGCCCAATCATATCGAATATCAAGGTTGTAGCACTTGTGATCACTGAGTTATGGTAACATATGTTTATTTGAGGTTAAAGGTCATCGAGGTCACATGACATTTTGTTAAAAACTTGATGAGATGCGGGCTGATGCTAAGGTCAAAGGTCAAGGGACATCCCCAACATTTTGGTGTGCAATTTGGTCCCCTACTGATCAATGTTAAATAGGCACTATCGCTCTCTGACTCTTACATAGGCCAGGCATTGCCACAGCTTAGCTCCATAGGTATGGGGAAGGTCGAAGGTCATTGGAAATCAGGAAAATAATACTCTAAATGTCTGTGGTCTCGAAACCCTAATTACATGCAAATGACACCTTGGCTGTCTGGCATAGCCTTGCAGCTAGCTCGACTCGGAACAGAGTAGCTGCATATCATCACCCTTGGCCTGTATCATTTTAAAATCGAGCTGCACGCGTTGGTCATGTACATTCTAGTATCAAACAAACATAATATTATATTGAATCTAGGGCAATAAGTTTTCAAAATCAAGCCTTTACTGAGAAAATAGTTATTGTTTTTGATTAAAAAACATTCAAACAAAGTATGAGTCTGATCCCTATTCTATGATTCTTGGCCCATTTCTACGTTAAATCCATCCATCCGGAACTTACCTGTCCATCTTTACAATGGCGTTATTTCTGTTGGTACAGTCCAAAAGAATGACGTGACTTGACAGCAAACGGTTCACAAAATACAGAAAATAACCATTCAAAAATCTAGATTCATCGGATAAACTTGATTTGAACGAAACCCCGACTTCGTACCTCGTGCCAAGTTGTGGCCAACTGTCAGCAACCGTCATGCAGGGATTCTCGGTTTTAAACGGTTTACAGGCACAATTTTGTTTTCCATCCATCTATCCATCCATCCATCCATCCATCCATCCATTTATCCTATTCGACAGACATGACACGATGCCAATAGCATTATTGCCCAGAGCAGTCATGCTAAAAGCGATAATTTGGCACTCCTTAATGCCTTCAGGCCCAGTAGTTCTTCAAATTTCCTCTACTTGAAGGCTCGAAAGTAATGTTGCATGACACTGCTGTTAGGGACTAAGTGCTTTTACTAGTTTTACAAGAAATAGAATCCGAAACATATTAAAATGAATTGGTATAACAAAAATAATCAAACATACATACATACATACATACATACATACATACATACATACATACATACATACATACATACATACATACATACATACATACATACATACATACATACATATTTCTTTTATTTTTCATTTGATTTTTTCATCGGGAAATTTCATCAAGAAATGAAATCTCTTTCACGATTGGATAGAATGTTTTTACATATTTTCATTAATCAAAAATTAATATGCAATAAGACAAAGTTAGTCAACGAAAATTCCTTACAAGTCACACACAAATCAGTTTTGATGTGATTTCTTCTGTAATGATTATCACACAACATTACTACACAAACAAGGGTACAATTATAGCACTTGTCAGACTTTTTGATAATTATATGAAGCCGATTGCACAAATATTTTGATTATATAAAGTCACTCCGTTTCTATAAGACTGCCGATAACAATACGCCAATAAATCTGCCCATAAATGCATTTATAATTATCCATGATATAATTGCAAGTATATTCCTCGTACTTATTTCTCCGTGTATGTGCTAGACCCCTTGACGTTAATTATACTATACCCCCCTCAGAAAAGGTCTGTAATTACGCATAAACATATGCTTCTAACGATGTATACATAACCATACAAAATTTGGCATCTCAAAATATGAACAACATATTGCACTTGTCGAGTTGATTGTACAGCAATATTGGTGTTCCATGAAAGCAAATGTTGCTTATCCGCTTTATTGAATTACATTAGGATCGAAAACAAAACTTACGGAAACAATTCATCGAGTAAATACGTCAAATTAAAAAGACACTTCGTTAAATCTGAATCTATAAAACATGGTTCAGTAAATGAGCTGGTCTAATACACGCAACCATATATTGAATACACTGCTTCATTCAAAATGACTGAAATTCGGTATTAAATCAAAATAATGAACTGCCGATTGCTCTTGCCGAACTTAAAAGTTGTCAATGATCACCTTATCAAATAAGCCTCATGCTTGTAAATTTACTTGTAGAGATTATGTGCCAAAGGTTACTGCTTACAGATTTAAAACTTCTACAGCCTGTGTGGTGGCATCATACTTAACGGAGAATGGTCTCGGGCTTTGTAGCAAAAATTGCCTGAAAAGAAACAATATTGCATGGCATTTTACAATGAATGCACATTGTTTCTAAAACCGTCATTCTGCTAGGTATAGCAATTGACTTTGCAACAATTGGGATAACACAGAAAGATGGAAGTTCAGTTATATGCTTCAAGTTCAATATAATGTGTAAATTTGCGCACGCATTTAATTAATATTGTGAAAACGTATTCTCCATTCTCAAAAGTTTGAATGATGTCCGGGGCGATTGCCCCAATATCCAATCAAAGCAGAAATACTGCAGGTGATTATTATTAATGATTTGTACATTCTAGCACGCCGCAGGTTACATCACTTTTCAAATATCCAGGAATTGATTGCACAGGAAAACTACATATTAAAGGTAGAATGTGTGCCTTGGACATATTTTTTTACTCTCAAGATTTTGCAATACTCCCTTTGCCTACCACTTGAATGTTGGGGCTCATTTTAAAGGTTAAGGTTTTCACTAGTTTCGTTTGAGGAGAATCAGGATATGTCTGCAGACAAACCCGTTTGCAGAGTTTGAATCACAACGAAATGGTGAAGTCTTTCTTTAGGAAATGTCTACTTTTGTGCTTTGATTCTGCTGAAATTCTTGACATAGATTTTGAGGAAATAATGTTTGTTTATGTTGTATGTAGATCCTGCATACAATATCATTTTTTTCTGACAGGAAGCAGGCTTAATTGTGACGAATTCAACTGAAACAACATTCGTCTCTTAAAAGCAGGGACACTTTTAACCATTTTCTTTAATATTTGTTAAGAAAAATATAAATAAATATATGTTTTCGCCGAACAATAGGGATTGGAGAGACGTAATTCATGAATTGACTAGCATTTGAAGTTAACAAATGGCTGTCATGGTAGAAAAGAACAGTCAACGATTCATAGTTCGGATGCCTGTTCCCGATGCATCCACTGTAAGTGTTAGTCTTCAAACGTGGTAACACCATCCACCAGCTGCACCACTCCCTGAAATCTGAATACGTCACTTACTCGAACTTATCCAGGGCTCCCTTAAAAGTTTCTGATAGGAAATACGCTGTCTGCATCTCGGATACACCGTAGGGATGTGTAATCACCTCATCCAGAACAAAAGGTCTGATTTCTGGCACCCCTGACAAGGCGTACTGCAAAGAAAAGATTCGACAGATTGTCATCATGGAGCCTGATTGTTCTTGAGAACCAGTCATGTGGTATACATTGTAAGCTTACCCGTAGTTCTCCATAAGATGACAATACTGCTCCCCCAAAAGCTCTGGGTTTTCTGTTCTCCTTACACAATCCAAATTCCAATGTGGACAGATAAAACTGGAAAAGCAACAAATAGCAACTCTGGATGACTATAGAAACGATAAAGTGTAAGCTTCATCATAAATGACACTGAAGTTATTTATGTGCGTGACAGTTCGCTGTTTAATCAACTTATCTTTTCAAACGCGCATCAGAAAATAAATGCTGTCTTAGACTTGATTCAATAAACGTATGTCCAAAGTTTTAAATAAATAAATACTTTGAATCATTCTAAAACTTGAGCTACCAATAAAAACTTTATGAAATGTTGTTAAACTTCAAAATTACCTATTTGCAAAACAGAATTACTTCTGTTCTAAGCAAGTTTTGCCTGTAGCATAAACTTTACAATTTATTAAATATACTTCTACATACAGTCTAATTATCTGCCAACTAAATTGAGCACAATCCTAATGGAATCAAGGTTACGCCAACTATATCGAGCGATAACGAAACCTTGATAAACATAAGGTTACTGTGAGAAACACTGAAGTGAAGACGAGGTAAAAACGAAATTAATAAGGAGTTTCCGACCAAACCTGATGGAGGAACCACAACAGGAAGCGTAACATCTCGCATCCCCTTTCAATGAACATGGAATCTAAAACAGGTGAATCCTTGATCTCACGTATTCTGAACTTTATTCTAATAGCTATACTCTTAAGTACGTTGTAGTTACATGGAGAAATATCTTACAATTCTCGCCTTGAGTCCTTTCAGGGTTTCAATTCCATTTTAGTGGTAAACTGTGTACACATCAACACAGTTTGGCCTACTTTTTTCAGGAATTTCTGAAAGGTTACTTATCGTAACTTACTGCCCCAAGCTTCTCCATCCAATCATTTGAGACACGAAGTGATGCAAGTCCGATCTCCTGGGAAAACTGGGCAAATGATGGATTGGCTAACAGGGCCACATGACCAAGTAACTCATGGCAGATATCACTAGAAGAGAGACAGAGATGCAGTGTTAATGTGTGGAACCTGGACCAAGAAATAGTTGAGAGACTGTATTTAAGTCTAGAGGGTATCCTCTGAAAGTACCTTACTTCTCACATATGGTACACAGCATTTTACTTTCTTTCTAGCTTCGTGCCTTGACATGACGAATCCGTATGCTTTTGACACCAATCTACCAATGTGCGTGACATTATGGTCAGCAGACCACGTTAGTTGTGTGGAACCACCAAAATTTCCCTTGACCCGTAATTCTATTCCAGATTTTCCCGATTTTAATTTTTTCCCTGGGGTACGTTTGGAGGCGCGACCTAGCTTAAACCAGTCATTGATTCCGCATGTTCAGATTTGTCCGCCGTAAGACAATTATTTTACTCACAAGCCATTGGTAGTTTCAAGTTATTGTGCACATGGCTGAATGTTTTAACCATAGTATACTTTAGATGAAAATTGGAGACAGTACAGGTCTTTTAACTGCACCGAGGTTCAGATCCTTAGAAGGCAGGCACAATATACATACTGTTCGGGGATTTTCTCGCTTTGCTTCGAGATTCACACTCAAAGTGACTGTATTTGTAGAAGGCGGAAATATCAACCTTTGAAATATTCTATGTGCATTGAAAATGTGTATGAGTAAAAATTAACACTTCCCGAGATTGTACATATTATTGTTAACATGATGTCTTACTTTTAACATGATGTATTACTTTTCATTACTGCAATGTCCAAGTATTTGCATAGGGTCATATTTTGCAGGTGCTATATTGCGTTTGAAACGGTCCTTAATATGGCGCGATAATGTCACAATGCTTTTCTACAAATAAGACAGGGGACTTTGCATCAAGCGTTGAAATTTCTGCAAGGGCAACTTACGGCTCTGGCGAGTAGGATGGGTCGCTGCCGTGTCTTATGTACTGTGTCGTGTGAAAAACGCGGTAAGCTAATCCGGAGAAAAAGTTACGAAGTGATATTAAACCCCCTGACGGACAAAGAGTAAATCCAGTTCGCCCTGCAACAAATAAACGACAAATTTTAATCAAATAAAGTAAGACGGGTAATTTACTTTGCCTGGAGAGGCCCAAATCAAGTCGTATGAGTCGTATGTTGGCATAGGACAGATAAATTATCATGGTGACTTTTCCACCTTTGCCCGTTCTTTGCTATTCACGTATGATGACAACAGTCTCACTCGAGAGACGAAAATCTACTGAGGAGAATAGCATAAGGCCAAAAAAAAGAAGAAATGTTTCTGGTCAGGCCTTACTTAAAAAAATGGTGCGGCGACGCGGATTTTTTTTTTCTTTCTTTCTTTCCCTCCTCCTCAAGGGAGGGAGGAGGGTCAGTTAAAGCGCCAAAGCGTTGCGGCTAATTTGTATAATCATTTGCATATCATTAATTTTTATTTGCATATTGATGTAAGCTTGCACATGCACCCACACATACATGTACATCACAACAAAATGCAATGGTAACACACAAGTATGCAGTTTGAACATCATGGAAACTCTTTATTACACTTAAATAAATCATCACAGGATTGTAATTACAATTGCAATTAAAACAGAAGATTCAGATTGAAACTTTGAGAGCAAGAAATGGTTCATCTGATTGGAGTTTCATTAATACATATATTGCTAATAAAATTGTCAAAATTTGCCAACAAAGAGGACAATTCACAAGTTTAAGCTTTACACAATTCGAATGCATGAAATTGAGTTTTATATTATTTTTGAACGACAAACAACGCGAATAATTTTCCATCACGGGGATAGATTTCAACAAGCCCCCCCCCTCACTGTGGCGATGACCCCAATGACCCGAGCGCGTTCGATACACGCCACAAGTACCGCTGCGATATCACAGCTACCCCCCCCCCCTGCATAACTTCTACATATACTGCCACTGAACATCGTCGTTCGATTCTTGATTTTAAAGATACCACCATGATGATCACAATACATGAACTAAGTACGACTAGAATCACTCGAAAATCAGGTGTAAAATCTTTCAGAGAACGAGTCAGAGTGGAACCACACGCGACGCCAGGATCAATGTCAACACGTTATAAGCATGTCGGCCAACATGGCCGCCGCCATATTGAAATTTATGCAATGTGAACTCGATCGCGATCGTGATCGTACTCAGACAAAACTCATCGTTGTACAATCATAATCAACCTCAACAGTCAAATCTTGTTTCTTTTGCGGTCCATTTCGTTGATCAAAGCATGGGAATGTGATCAAAGGCCCCGCTAGTGCTACACCGCCTACCTCTGTGAACACTTGTCCGCGATGTATGCTGAGTATTAAAGGTCTTTGTTGGTCGTAATAGTCGTTCTGGAATGAAAATTTGTGAACAACCCAGCCGATTCTTCTATTGTTTTAACGTTCCTCTCAACACTTCCGGACAACTTATCTGATGCATACCATACTTCACACCTTCCACTCTTTCACCAGGTTGAAAGTTGCAGTGAGAGCTACATTAAATGTGCAGACAATGCATGCAACAGCTGGTAGCTACGCAGAGCCTGTGAACTAAAGGATGGCGGGAATATTTTAAAGCGTAGCGGGGAGAATCAAAGCATAGCGGGACCGCTATGGCCTGGGGAGAACACTGAGTTTTAGGGGTTTTATAGTTTTATCAATATAGTAACATTTAAACTGTTCATGCAGTCACTGATCATGTGCCCAAAGAATTTTCTCTTTCTCTTCAGCCGTTTTGGTTTGGTGTTATAGTAATCAGTATGTAAGCTTAGTTTGCCACGGCCGCCGGCCACAAACCAGGGGAAAAAAGGGTGACGCGCTGTTGTTCAAGTGACGCGCGCGCTGACCAGAAACATTTCTTTTTTTTTGGCCTAAACAACCAAAGGTAGAAACGTCACCATTTTTTACATTCGATTTTAATCAAATTGGAACAAATTGAAGACCAGTTAAGAATAGCAAATTCTGAGACCTTAATATCTGACGCTCAAGCGCAGCTGATGTTATATAATAATAATCAGAAAATTAGGTATAACCTGCCTTTATGAAAAGAAAACTGACACGATTGGAACTAATTTGGGATTATTGGATGGTGAAGTAATGTCTATCTGATCTGCAAATGTAAGCTAATCTGCCTTTATTTTTAGGTTGCACGCTTGTTTTTAAAAGTAATTTGTAATATTGCAACATTCAGCTATAGGGTACCTAACATTTTTTTAGAAATTTGAAAAGTATGAAAATCCAATTATCCCAAATTAGTTCCAATCATGTTAACTAACCTTTCAGAAAATTGGACACAGTTTCCAATTGTGGAATTTCGTCCCCCGTCAATATGCCATTGTCAACAAATAGCTGAAATTCCTCGATGAATTCTTGACAGGCGTGAGTCTGGTGGAGTGCTGTGAGGTTCTTGAAGACAGTCCGCCAAGTCTTTGTCTCATCCATTGTGTATTCCACATGTGGTAGAGGTTGGCCACTGAAGAATTTGTAACAAAAGAATGAACTCAGCAGTTTCCGTTTAAACTAATTTATTACAAAAATAAAACTAATTGCTAAGTCAGGGATAGAGTACAAGCTTTAAAAGTGTACAGACTACTTTTCTCAGCTGGGACGGCAAAGCTCCAGTCTCAGAGTTGTAACAGTCAGTCGGATGAATGAACAGTCCTTTGGCTTGCAGGCTTGAAGTTGCACAAAGTCCACAGTATAAATCCAGCGTTGGCAGTGAAGATCTTGAAAAGTCTTGAGAATGACTACTGCTGAAGTTTAGTAACACACAAGAGACACGATCCCAAAAGTCTGACTGGAAGCTGTGCACGTCCCTTTTTATACCCATGTAAATGGTAGGTTTATTATAGTAGTGAAACACGGGGATTTCCAATGTGACTATTAAATAATTCGCGTTAAATGTTATTACGTATAAATAATTATACTACCTGTAATTTATCAAAACCATTTTGAAAATGTGATACAATATCAACAACCCTACCCTTTCCCTCACCCGAATTAAAAGTGCCACCGTTCTTCAAGGAAAACATTGTGGCCTGCCTGCGAAGAAATCGCCAGATCAATGTAAAACTCAGTCGGTTCTTATCTTGTAATTGTTTATCCATGTGATACACAGGCTGCAGACTTTGATTTATTTTTGAGATACTTTGAGACGTTTCCAGCTCTTTTATGCTGAAAAGTGTGCTGAACATATGCTATCTAATCCGGCTGTTATGATTATCGCCATTGTTTTCTCTCGTGATTGCCTCCATCACTATAAGACATTATCTTCTATGTTCGACCTAAGCGTCGCCACCGTATCTCAAAACGAAGGACAAATGCACGATCTCCATGATTCCCACATCTAATCAGTAAAGTCAGTCGACTTTATGTAAAGCTGCCTTGCCTATGTATGTATAGAATGCTAAAAGGCGAAGAGAAAGCGTTATGCAGTGATTAGAAAAAGCTGGTGCATTCCGTTTATGTAATGCTGAAGTTAAATCGCATTATCGCATCACCTATGCCAAACATCATGGACCTGATATTCAGACTCTAAAACTTCTACATGTTTTTTTCTGATCTATTGGAGAAAGAAAAACTTTTACCGTCGTAGTTTTTCGAAAATCCAAAATTTATTTTTCCCCAAACTTTTATTGTTTACTTGATAAAAGAATGGTTGAAAGTTTCATTTAAAAAAAGCTTAAGCAAAATGTTATATATATAAGTCTTTCATCTTCGAGACGCATACTAGCTTAACAGAAAGTACACTCATTTCGCTGAAACTGTCAACGTAGTACGAATCGTACGATACTCACAGGATGGTCTGCGTCCAGTCCTGAACCATAACCTTGTACATTGGCATACCCATCTAACTCTGTTATATTCCTAGGAAACCACGGAACTGTAAAAACAGTACATTGACTTTATCGTCCGTTCTTATATGTTCTGTAAAACCATTGTCCACTCTACTTTGGGCAGAACAAGTGATTATCACAATGACTTAAGACTAATGATGACCAATTGCGGATCAATTGAAGATCCTATATTACGTCAGTTTATTTTACCTATTTACAAGTTATTAGCGACTGATGTACTTGCAGCGTTAAGACGTTTTGACCATGATAGCAGACTCGAAATAGCCAACCTTTGTTGAGAGATGACGAAGATAATACATCTCTTTCCAACATAAAGTGATCGTTTTTGAAGGAAACCAAAACAAGATTCCCCCTTAATCTCGCAACATTTGAAAATGGTTGTGCAGCATGACGTTTGAAATGATATAAAGTAACCCCTAATTGCGAACTGTGACGAAGACGCAAATCTATAGGCAGATAACATAGGATGGCATAGCTACGATTTGCTTCAGGAAGATTAGCCTTCCGATGATTTGAAAGAAATTTGCATGAAATTAATCAATTTACCGAGAGCCAATCCCAAATTGAATTGTATCAAAAGTGTCCCCCTGCAATTTACAAGTCGTTTATGAAACTGTACAAAAAGTATCAACAGCAAATTTTTCGGTTAAAATCCGTCCATGAATCAACGCACTACTCATCTACTCTAGAAGAGTGAAAATTTGAATCGATACAACACAGTTCGAGAGTGAATAAAAAACAAAAGTTTTATGAGGAAACTTACACCTTCATAGTAATTCAATGGAAGAAAGAGTTGAAAAACTGCATGCTTCTGATAGGTCAGATCCTGGTCATCTTATCTCATATGACGTGCTTTTGTATGTAAAGTTTGCAAATTATTGAAGAGGGAGGGGACCTTTCTATCTCTGGACTTTGACCACACAATGTGCCGTCGACGTCGCGTGACACAAAGCTGGCCTAGACCTGACCTTGACCAACTCAGGGTTATCTAATCTCAAAACGAACTTCTAGTTGCAAAGGTAGACACATCTGCTAGCCCTTTAGTCGCAATGAACCTAGGTCGGTCCCGAATGTACAAGATAAGGTAGACAAGTCTTGCAAGACACATCTGTTCACAAAGGTCGAATCTAAAAATATGGCAGACAACTTAACCTCACGCCCCCATGGAAAAAGTATCAATAAAAATCAATAGTGGCAAGGTAATTCACCCCATCATTTACAAAATTTGCATACAAAAGCTCGAGATGACTAGGGGTTGATCTAAAATTACACTGCAGCAGTGTCTTTCATCTGTTTCCTCCCTTCGGTGAGACGAATTTTGCAGTTATGGTGTAATTTGACAGTACCACAACGGAATAATAACTCAAAAGTAGGGGAGAATTGCTTGTAAAAGATCCTGGACAAAATATTAATGATTATTGTTTTAATAATCCGGTACCAAAAGAGATGAAGTGAAAGAGACCTCGTTAACTAAGCAATTGTTACGGGCGTCAATTCTGGCAAAAAAATATTTAGCTCAAAAATATAATCGCGTTGTAACTTTATGTTCAATTTATTGCTATCTAGATAAAGTAACGTTTTTCAGTCAAAAGAATAAATTTGTTATCATTAATGAATGACGAATTTTTTTAAAGGCAATGTTACATGACTTTATTGTTAAAACAAATAGACAAATGAATGTATGATTGCGGTTTCTCAGCTTAGAATTAGCGGAACATTTGTTTGTACTAGAGAGTTATGTACCGCTTGCTTTTGTTTGTATTTGTGGTCACTTATGATGAAGGTCCCTGGAAAACGAGGCCGTTAACGTACAGAGCCTCCGCGACGCCGCGTAACTTGGATATGCCATACGACTGCAGTATTTTATAAATAATCAAATAGCTAGTTATAGCAGCTGTTTATATGTGCGTAACTGTTAAAGAAACAGTTGTTCACAGCATTAAGTTATTTCCAAGTAATAGACACAACATCATCGTGATTCGGCTGAACTGCCATTGAAGTACATTCTACACCATTTGTGTGATTATATGATTTACAGAGTGTCAAGCATAGTAGAGGGAGGTATACTATACCTTCAAGGCCGTCAAGTATCGAGAGTGACTTAACAGTTCCCGGAACGTCTTGATTAATCTCCGAGTTGCATGGTACCATGGAAGACATGACTTAAAGAGATGTTGTCGAATATGCAGGAAGGTGACGAGTTGAGCGGTTTACAGGGCCTGGCCTGGTAAGGTCATAATGTCACAGCCAACTCTGACACGTCAGGTGCGACACATTGTTTCTTAGGTCTTGCCACCAAGGGTCAACGTGATAACGTCCTCAGGAGGTAAAGCTGCATTGACAAATACCCTGAACCGGGGGGGGGGATCAAAAAAGTTCTCTGCTTTTTTCAAATCGCTCCCCTGACCAACTCAAAACGTGTTCGAATTCGTACTTGCTAAATTGAAATCAATCTCGAATGCCCCTTCTTGCTTTCTATAACGTTGAAATCCCGCCTAAAAATTAAACTGCTCTGACTTTGAAATCGGCAGCTGCTGCCACAGGCTAGAAATATTACTGCAATATATTTGTGAGTGCGGGGTATATGTGAAAATACTGAGAAAAATGCTGTTGCCAGTTTGAAGGCTAAACACTGTTGTATTGAAGATCTTGTGGGACAAATTACTTTAAGTACAAAGTATTTCTTATGACTTTGTACATGAAGCAATTTATGTTGCAAAAATCTTCTAGCGAGCACTGTAATCTCCCACGGGGACATCTGTATAGTCATACTAATCATAGCAGAGAAATGCCTTTTCCCCATTTCAACCGTGACCATGAAGATATGCTTTCTCTGAATGACATCAACATGTTATTCTGATCAAGCTGGGTTTATTAGCGGTGTTTGATCATGAAATCGTGCTACATAGACTCCTCTAGATCTTTTGCTATGCTATTACTTGTATCAATAATCCGTCAAGGTTACTTTTTGTATCATGTAAAACTTCGCACATGAAATCTAGTGTTCAACTATGTTTGACTAAGTCATGTTTACACTTTATACAGCACAACTTAAAGACGGCATCGTAAACAATTGATTTGACTGTGTGAAATACACGGACGATAAGAAAAGGTATGTTGTCTGCAACAAACTTGTCAACATTTGAAATAATTTGAATCTTTATCGATGTCGTACATTTGCGATTAGATAAATCCGACATGTTTACACTGAACGATGGCAAGGCAGAAGTTGTTGTCTTCTCGTAACATTTCAAATCAAATGTATACAAATCCAGCTCAGTCAGTCAAAGAATTGGCAAAGCTGATATTATTATGACCCCACTTTTAGTTTGGAATCTATATGCCATATATACTTTGAAGAGGGAAGCTTCTATGTCAGACCATGTTATATAATGGATGGAAATGTTATTTTTATGTTTCGTAGAATCGCTACGTTCCGTAAATTACTTTACAGAGCCATATCTGATAAACTAGACCATGCATTTACGACATCCAAGCTAGACTATACTGTAATATTGTTTTCTTTATTATTCCTAAGGTCAACCTACCCAACTGCCGTCTCTTCGGAATGACTCGTCGAGATTACTTTTCTCGTACGCGCAAATTTTATCATATCACACCCATGCTAACGATCTTCGTTGGCAACCGGTATAGCGATGTCCGTCTGATCTTATTAAGAAAGGCATACAGCGTCGTTTGTTAATTGTCTGCTATTCCGGCATCAAATGAAATGCTCCATAGACCTACAGATACATTACCCTAGTAGTTTAATTTGTTTGTGAGTGTACATCGAGAAGATTGAGGATCCGAACTATTTATTTCACGGATAACAAAGTATAAATGACACTATACTTCACGGATGAAAGAATGTGGCTACAAATCAGCCTCGGTGTTTTTCCAACACCAATGTATTGGATTTATAGTGTGGTCATCATACTGCAGCGTGCATACATAACTTGCAAGACATAAAAACGTTTGAATTACAAAGAAATAAGAAGGATCAGAGTGTATTTTGGTACTATTAATTTCTCAATAGACCTATTAAGTGAAAATACACTGCTCCTTATCATTTAGCCTGTAATCTGTCTCAACAAAATAAGTTGAGATTCATTATATCATACCAGTGTATTGATGGTGCAAATAAAGCGATCTGATTGGTCGAGACGCGAAAAGAGCCGTGGTATATAGGCGATATACAACGGCTGGCATACGCGCGAGCTCTCAGCATGAGCAAAACTCCGTTCATGACGTTCAACGTCAGAATTTTAATATACTTTTATGATATAATAGCAATAAAGCACACCCAGCGACGGCATATCACTCGATTTTGACCAGTTCACTTCATATATGCACCCGCTATCGCTCGTGCATATATGTCGTGAACTGGTCAAATTCTTATAGTATACCGTCGCTGGGTATGCTTTATTGCTTAATTATATAAAACGTTGAATTGCTTCCACATTTGAAAGCAAAGTAATTGTACTGTCTGTCTGTTTGTTTGTTTGTTTAACGAGGACCACTACCTTCCTTGTGGCATGACCCCGGCCAGAAATATAATTCCGCCACCAGCATCTTTCGAGTTTGGTTACATTTTCACATTAAAATGTCAAATTTCATTAACTTTTTCGCTGACATAACGGTAGACGACAGTCCTACGTAATATATCTAATGGCAGACATGACAGCTAAAGTTTGTGCGTTGTGTCAAAAGCTTGAAATCCGACCTTACGTGATGAAAAAACAACACTTTGCTGATTTTTCGTCTTTACCTAAAAATTCACCCTGATTAGACCTTTGAAAGCGATTTTAAAGAGAAAGTGCGTCTGAGACATTTTTAAGGGATAACCACTACTTGTACGAGAGAGTGTGATGATCTTCGAAGTTCCGCAGTAACATAACGTAACTCTAAGCTGTTCCAATTAACTTGCGCTTGCTGTCTTTCGAAAAATATCCATGTGATACTTACTATAGAATCAAATTATTATATCGAAATAAAAGAGTCTCTGTTCAAAGTTCGATAAATGTATAAGCTTATTGGTAGAGTGTATAAATACTAAGGGATTGCGGTCGTTTTTACACACTCTATATTGGACGCCCGGCCTCTGCCACACACATAGTTTATATACGTACAGGGATTTTATCAAGTGCTGCTACGCGGAAAGGTAGCTCAAACCTAATTAAGTATCAACCTGGCTTTATTGATATCAATATTTCATAATAATGATCTATTATTTTAATAACCACGAAAATACTATCATATTTTTAGACTATTCCCTCTTAGTTGGCCTAGGCCAAGACATGCAGCTTGCGGTTCCGACGAGTAGGAAACAGGTCTACATGAGGTCTGTCCCAAATAGCACAAATATGATCCATGATGGCATGGGTTGACGTAACTCGCCCTCCAGGGGTAGAATGCTGGACAGAGCGTTCGCCAAAAGTGTTGCGAACACCCGGAATTTGAAGCGAAACTAAGGGACTGGTCAGATTCTATGACCATGGGGCATGGATTCATGGGGGTCACCCTGGTTTTTTACTATCGTTGTGATGAGGCGTCACAATGCTTTTGAAATGCTCAATGTAGGGGGGGGGGGGTCAGTGTGGTTTGAATTACAACACGGTGTCACACGTGCCTAAAAGACACCGTACCAGCCACAAATTTTATCATTCAGTCGCATTTTTCGGCGCACCCTGCAGGCGCGTAACTTTATTATATCAGACATATCTTTCGGTGCGCCCTTTGGGCGCATAGCTTTATATCAGACATATATATATATATATATATATATATATATATATATATATATATATATATATATATATATATATATATATATATATATATATATATATATATATATATATATATATCAGGGATAAGTGGATGTCTGCATATTAGAAGTTTGTTTTGTAAAGCATCATAGCAGCCACAAAGTGCATCAATCAATAAGAGTTTTCAGCGTACCCTTTGGGCACATAACTTTACTATATCGGAATTATATATATATCAGAGATATTTAGATGTTTGCACAGTGAAAGTCTGTTTTGCAAAGTGTACTAAGCAGCTGTATGAAATATAAGTGACTAGATGCAGTCATATCCACTGGAGTTTTGCGCGGAGTTGAAAATTGTTTGAAAGTGGGCGCTGAAATGTTGTCTGATCAAATAAAAATCACAATTCCCTTGTAACATGAACTAAAGCAGGTGGGCTTGACACTCGAATCTTCTTTCTTCGACAAGCACAGTGAAATCCCGACGAGAATTCTATCTTACCGGTGGCGGGTTCTCCATCTTTTCGTCTTCCTCAGAACATCGCAGTACAGAGCTGGACCAGACCCGTTGATAGAGAGCTGAGACAACGCTGACTTTTCTGTTCGCTAGACTAATTTTTAAAATAACTGAAAAGCTCACGTATGCATTAAAATGAATGCGTGATAACAAATCTACATAAAATTCTTGCTGATGACAATTTGTTCAACGACCACTTTCATGAGAGTAATTTGAAAAAGAGAAGGCCATTTACATGATAGTAAATCTCCTAACTTGTTATGTGGGAGCTTAGATTTATTATGAGGGTGTGAGTCTGGGGAATTGTCGAGGGTCATTAAGATAACCTGAACATGAACAGTCCATGTGAACAAGGCCTTATGTGAAAACCAGGGATTGAGCCTGCTACAAAGTGGTGTTATAAACCAAATCAGTCCAAAATGTGATAAGGAATATCACTAACGGAAAGGAAGAAAAACAAAAAAATGCGGGCCTATTGTCGTTGATGGCGACTTGCATATTGATTTCTCGTCTATGTATAGTTGATTGTTGCATAAAGTAAAGTTGATTTGGCATTGCTTCCGTTTTTCTCTGTTGACCTGCATAATGAATGTTCATGGATGTTTTGATGCAGCTTTGCTTCGCTTGTAAAATACTGGTAATGTTAATCACTCTGTCAGTTGTGATGTGTTATGAATGAAGAGACAGAATGATCGATGATGATGAATAACAATATTGTTCCTCAGACGGGTACCAATTTCATTAACTAGATTGATTATTTGATATGAGATCTGGTGGTTGGCTGTGTTGGCATTAGATTTACTTAAAGGGATGGAATTTTTCCTCAGCTTTATCTGTGTGCAAATTGACTAATTCGTTGTGTTTAACTTTCAAAGAAGAACAAAGAACTGAAATCACATAAACAGTACTAATGTGAAAACCAAGGAATGAGGATTGCTGCTTTTTACAATGCACTTTTACCACACCATGAGCACATGCACAGTGTTTTATAGTGCTTATATTACACATATACAAATCGGGCTTATACATAAAATAAAATCAATATCAATAGTAATGAGTTGACATTCATGCAATATTAAGATTATTTATTGCAAATAAAACCAAATATTCCATTGATATCATGTCATTGAAATGTTGCCAATTGAATAACATACTAAACTGAACAGCCTCCAGTGTCCAAAGCATGCAGACTTTTGACATTCATACTAGAGTTATACCATATGGCCTATTGGTCTACAGCAAAAATATGAATTAGAGGCGATGGGTTCTAAAAATTACTGAATGTAATAACAAGATGAATTTTACAAATGAAGTGGACTTTTTGGCATGATCATTCCAATCAAATAAATTAGGCACGCCATCAAGAGCTGAGACAGTATTTTTTAGAGAAAGCTACAAATTGAATAGATTGTTATTGATTGAGGAGCTAATAAATTGTTTCTTTCTTCCTATGTTTACTATCAGTGAAATATAGTCTCGGAGTTTATGTTCTTGCATTAATTTTCATAACTACTTTAGTAATCTGTGATGTGATGTTCAGGTATTCCTACTTTGAAGCCCTTGTTGAGTCAACAACAGGTATTGTACTCCTAGAATTGGGGACACCACTGATTTGCATTGAATTGTTCTACTATCTGTAACTGACTATGTCATGCTGCTGAGACTAAGTTCAAAAACTCACAAAAACTTGAAATAATACTTATACAGTAGTCAAAAAGCATGACAATTCTTGTTACACTTTTCTTGTCAAATCAAAACGAATTTGTTCTACAATTCTATGTCTTTATTTAACAGGTATCATTAACATATCAATACATTGCCTTTGTCTTTGCTAAAAGTGCTGTCACTAGACAGTATTAATTATCTTTAATTTTGGTTATCATTCCTAGAATTTCATTCATGACCGGAATATCATACAAAATGGATAGATATATAGATATCACCAAACTTAATTGTAGTTATAACATCTTTAGTATTCATCTCGTCACCTGGATGATGACAGTTGAATACATGGTTCTGCGTAAATTCGTGGCTACAACATAAACTCTTAGTCCTTCACAGTTTTCTAGTGATTCCAATATTATAAGCTCTCCTGCTTATTCGGAAAGACTGTGTCATCACCGACAATACAAAGGATGACCTTTCACTCATATGCAAAACATGTTTGAGGAAAGAAAATGTAAACCAAACTAGACTTAAATAGAAAACAACATGCAGCATTTCTCTCTACGTAAACTATAATGCACCTTAAACGTTTGACGAACGTGAGATCAGACTGAGATAAATAATGGATTTGATAGTTAAAACGGTCTTTTATTGTTGGATTCACCCTTGCCGTAGAGGTAAAATTTGGTCCAAGAACATAACCATATCGTCACCACGTTTAGGTTTCATTAAATCATTTAAACCGTGGAATTATCATAATTCTGATACAAACTTAACATAATTTGGTACTTTCTCCTTTTCAAAATTTCTTTTCCTACACCTAGTATTACTATATGAGATTATAAGACTCGGGAAATAATTAAGGATGACGGAAATCATTAAGGCACGGCCCATATCCAAAAGAATATCTCTCTCTCTCTCTCTCTCTCTCTCTCTCTCTCTCTCTCTCTTCTCTCTCTCTCTCTCTCTCAAAGACCATGAGAGAGACATGAAGAGAAACAGCAATCAATCCGTAAAAATACACGTTGTATTCGAACCTAGCTTCTTCGTTTTGGTTTGCTGCGCTAGGTTGTGTTGTCTTTCTCTATGTAAAAATAAAATAATTGCGTATATCGTCCAGACATTTTCATTCATTTTAGGCGCTTTCAATCATAACAACTGTCGCAATACAAAAGTAATGCCTAAGATTATGGGGAGGAAAAATGAGTTTTACGTGAGTGAAAATCGCAACTGGGATTTTGCTGCAATAAAAATAAAACAACCACACAGTAAAACTGTACGTGCGAGAAATCATGACAGTGCACACGCGGCACGTTTATACGTTTGAGGTTTTGAACGTGTTAACTCAAGTGAATGTGATTATATGGATCTATGTGTAGACATTTCACAACAAGACAGGTTGGTACCTCTAAGTGGCAAAGCAGTGTGTAACCAGCCACACACTGCATGGAAAGGTAAAGTGCCAGTAATGCTGACTTTTGATATTTTGATACTAATTTTGTTTTTAATGTCAAGCATAATTTATGCTCTACTACAAGACGCATGCATGTTGAGATATACGGTATTCAATCTTTCAACTCAGCCCAACTACCCTGTTACTGTTGATAGGTGAATTCTGGTTCAGAGTAGAATTCAAATGTTAACAATTTACTGTGCATTTTATATAGACGCTATGTTGAAAAGGTAAAATCACTGTTTCAAAATTCTATTGGGAGTAGAATAAGAATTTGCAAATGATATACAAAATAAAAAATAAAATACCATAGCGCTTCTCTATTTGTCATTAATCGTGTGCTTGTTTGTGTTGACTTTACTATTTAGTAGAGGATGATTGAATGGCGGTTTTGAACACAACAATATTATTACTATTATTCTCAGCGATATCGAATACGAGAATACGCTGAGCCTGTCTTTACATACAGGTGTTTCTTATATTATTATCTTGTTTCTTATCATGATAATTTTTCAGCTTTTGTGTTGTAAAATAATCGCAATCATACCAATCCATAATCGAATAACACTAGGTCAAAATTTGTAAGACAATAGTTGTAAACATAGACACAAAACAGCACAGAACAGACAGTAAATAGACGGTACAAACAAAGTCAAATTCATGAAAGAAAGATATATGGACCTCTGGCCAAAAGACCAAGAAGTGATGTCAGGTGTTTCGAAAATAGTAAGCGCATCCTGCCCCACATGTGGCACCCGCCATATATCAATCTGTAAGTCAGATAGGAAGTGGTCACTAACTAAGGCCCAATGTCACCGATGCCATCAGTGATCATTTGTCGAAGAGAGATATTGTATTTATCTACCAGCTTGCGATACCTGCCAAAAAAGCGTTTGAATGTAGAGACAAGTCTTGCTCTGGTGTAACCTTGATTTAACAGTTTGAAAGAGAGATGGCCATGTCTCTCTACAAAATCACCATATGAACAGCATGCTCTTGCATATCGTATAAGCTGGGAAATGTATACCCCATAAGCAGGTGAGAGTGGAATATTACTGATGAGGTGTGGAAAATTAATTATACTAAAGTTGAAATCATCTCTCTTGTCATATAGCCTAGTAGAAAGGTGACCATTGGAGTCAAATTCAAGTAAAATGTCCAGATATGAAGCAGAAGAGGCCGTTTCTGTAGTTTCTTTAATCTCCAATTCTGGAGGATAAATCATAGCGAGATATTTACTGAATTCAGAGTTATTCAATGAAATAACATCGTCTATGTATCTAAATGTTAGGTTGAAAGTACGAGCTACAGAGACCTTTTTCTGCTTGATAAGGTTCTGGATAAATTCTGCCTCGTATGAGAACAGAAATAAGTCGGCAAGTAAGGGAGCACAGTTAGTGCCCATGGGAATTCCTATACACTGTTGGAAAATGTGTCCTCCAAATTCAACAAATATGTTGTCAATGAGGAAATCAAGCATACTGATAATGTCTTTCTCGGTATAAAACACTTTAGCATTAGTTGTATTTTTAACAAAATATGTAGAATTATACCCTAATACCACATATTTGTAACGGCGTGAACCGTTTTTGTAGAAAAATGCTTGGTTGATGATGTTTTTCAAGCGTTCTTTCAATTTATCATGTGGTATTGTGGTATACAATGTAGAAAAATCGAAAGTTTTAATAGATGTTATTTTTGAAACAGATCTTGATTTCAAATTTTCCAAGAGTTCCTTCGAATTTTTTAATATCCACATTTGATTTATACCACTCCGAGAAAAGACAACATCACAGTATGATTGAAGTCCCCGTTTAACAGTACAAAGAACAGAAGTCAGTATCTTCGATAACTCTGTTGTTGAACATTTTGAAGATCCTGCGATAAACCTAGCTTTGTAAGGTGTTTTGTGGAGCTTTGGTATCCAGTATAAGCTAGGCAACTTATTATGGTCATCCTTTGTTGTAATATTAAAATATCCATGAATGACTTATGGTTTGCCAAAATTTCAGATTTGTTGAACATTGATTGTCTGTAAGTGGAGTTGGTTGAGGTCTTAGTTACACCAAGTTCGTCTATAAGACATTCAAAATAATACTTCTTACAGACAAATACAATGTTATTGCAGCTTTATCAGCAGGGACGACAACATATTTGTCATGGATATCATTCAAACACTTAACAGCATCAGGATCTTTAAATACAGAATAGGGTCTTCTGCAAACATGTGATCTTAGTCGACCAATACGGCCACGCACTATTTTCCTCACAGATTTGACCCATTCTGACAGTGTGTCCAACTCTACATCCTCCCTTTTCGCCCATTTCCTGGCATAATCTTCAACTGAGTCCATAATGATCTTAAAATTATGGTTCCAGTTGATCCTGCGAGGTTCTCTGAACTTGGGCCCACAAGATAATATCTTACGAAGGTGGTGATGTTCAACCAAGTTCAGATCACCAGTGATGACATGGCCAACTGGAGTATATTTGAAGGGAGATGTAGAGCAGTCACAGGATGCTGGTGTTTGAAGGAATTCATCAATTTTTAAGTGCCGTAATGCCTTATTGTAATTGAATATTTTATTGGAGATTGTCTTGGTGTATTGATATGACAGAATAGGTACAGACTGGTTCTTAAAGTATACAGGTATAGTTGATGTAACCTTTTTGTTGTGTAGTATATTGCTGATATTAATGGCATCAATTCCTTTGTTAGTAAATTGAAGATGTATGAAATGACGATGATCATCAGTCATAGGTTCAGCACGAACAGGCTTGTATAGTCTGTATAGTGCAATATCAGCAATAATACTAACCAGTCTGTACGGTTGTTTGTTCGGATCTGTCAAAGACAATCCCAATGCATAGACATGCAACCTTCTCAAGTCCTTGATGTAAAGAGCAAATAATGAAGTACGAATGTGATGGAGACCTAAAGGCTTCTGCAATAAAAGAAGCAGTTCATGAAATTTGTCATGGCAATTGGATGTAGCTGATGTATCCAATTTAGGCCGATGGTAACGCCTATGTCCATGACTACGTCTTCTACGGACAGAAGACTCAAATAGGCCCATCACATTCACTTGTGAACAACCAGGACTTGAGAGATTGCCTATATCTTTGATGTTGTCATTACAACCATAAGGCATTGCGGTACCTAACTGTCTAATCCAGTGGTATTCTCTCTGTCTACGGAATGGTGAACTAAGTGTGGGGCTGTTGGTTGGATGGTATATTTTTTCAAGAATACGGACACGCATAGACAAAGTGGAGTGATCGTCCTGGTTAAAATGCTTATAAAGTTGCACATCCAAAGGTCGATTCACTCCACTGCGATGTCCGTTCATTCTAGATCGTAAGCTGTTTCCTGTTTCACCAACATAAATGAGCCCGCACAATGAACACTCAATTCCATAGATTACGTTTTTTGTTGTGCAATTCAGAGGTTCCAGACATTTGGTAGAATAGGTCTTACCTGTCAAACTACTACTGAACTGTTCTGTAGTGATGAGCATACTACAGGTTTTGCAGTTTTTAATACCACACTTTGTGCTAGAACCTGTATAATCACAAGCTGGAGATGACTTTAAACAGTCCGTCAGTAGCAATTTGCATGGTTTAATTGTCTGGTAGCTTTCTCCTTTTCTGTGATAAAAATTGCCCTCTGATTGCACGTATGATGTCTTAGTAACATCCCGAAGGATAATCCGAGGGACACACGGATTTTGAGCTACTGTGCCCCGTGTAAGTAAGTTTAAAACAAAATTCTACTGGCATTAGATGTGTACATTAGCGTAGTTGTGTACCACAGTCAATTTAAATTTGGTAAATGCATGTGAAAAATTTGGCTGAAACAAACATATATGTACATATTTCACAACATATTTGGTGACAAATCCATAAAAAATTATTACTATGGCATTAGATGTGTATATAAGACTAGTTGTGTACCACAGTCAATTTAAATTTGGTAAATGCATTGATTACTTAGGTAACAAATCCACAAAATTGATAACTTTGGTGACAAATCCATAAAAATTGATTACTATGGTAGCAAATCCACAACATTGATTACTTTGGTAACAAATCCACAGCATTGATTACTTTGGTAATTAATCCAGTGGGTTTTTTCTGAAAAAGAAACCAATGAAATCTGACAATCATAATAACAACAATTACGAAGACTGTTGTGCAAAGTATAAACTTGAGAATAGATTAATGGATGATATTTAACGAGTTTTTTTGGCATTTTTATAGATTATACCATAGCTTGCCAAAACGAATTATACTTATCCTTTTCAGTGATACATTTTCTTTATTCTCTGACTTTTGATTGAGCGTGGTGTTTGGGTTGGTGTAGACCTAGTTTTTTCATCTAAGCTTCGGATAATCATCTCTATACACCTTCCTTTTAACATTTTCTAAGCCTCTTTACACTCTCTTCTTTTCACTGTTGCTTTCCCCAGAAAGCAAAACAAAAAAAAAACACACGTGTGAAAAAGATTTTCGTTGGCATTTCCAAGGAGAAAACAGTTCTTCAAATGCTTCACTACCTGTTTCAATCTTTCCGAGTTCTCTGCTCAAGGAAATTCTTATGTATCCCTTTGATTATTTTGGACTTTTTGAGTCCAAGATGCTAACATGCGATTAAGGCCTGATTCCCCGACTAACGTTCCCAGGAGTCTGCACGCTAATCCCGTTTCCTGTGCACTTCCGGATTGTTTTTAACCATTTTTTTCCGTCCGTCCCACATGTGATCGACCACAAATACGCAATAATGGTTTGTTTATGAGCCCGTGGAATAATATAGTAAACATCGTAACTTTTCAGATAAAACGTAAATTGTAATCTGTACAAAGATCATAATCAATCACAAAATAAAATGGAGCACTTGTGGGACACGTTTAGACACCTTTTTTTGAAAAATCTCTTTGCAAAATTTTTACAGTGCGCGCACTACTCACTGAAAAGTTCTGGGGCCCCGTTGTCGTTCGCGGGGGAAATTTTCGTAAATTTTGACGGTTTTAGGGGTTCGTTGATAATATAAGGGAAATAACAGACTCCGCGCTGACCATTAACGTTTATTTATGGGCGCGGGCTCGAGGAAAGCCAAAATTAACGGGCTCGGCAAGCCTCGCCCGTTAATTTTTGGCTTTCCTCTCGCCCTTACCCACAAAAAAAAGTTAATGGTCAGCGCGTCGCCCGTCATTTCTATAATAGTACAGATAAATTCACATCAATGAGTTGCCTGTATTATAGAATAATACACGTGAATTCACATGAATCCACATGAATACACGCTTGCTGAGTACAAGCAATGGATTGTTGACTGTATTCATCTTTATATGCACTCTTCAGCTAAAATACAAGCAATAATACCTGCAAATACAGTACGTATTATTGGGTTTTCATGCAGTGTTGAGTACAGTCCGCACACATTACACCAATTTCTCAGAGGCTGACCAGGGCACCATTTCTAATCCCATGCTGCGCAATAGCAGTGTATACTGGATAGTGTACTAGTATTTACCATGTGAATACGTGGCGATGCTGCGAGCCATTTCATGGGCAGTTTACTACGACATCGATCGGTGTCGCTGATTTAGCTCGCAAATAATGAATAAATAACCTTGTGCCAACTTTACCATTGTCTATTTATGACTCATTCTCCCGCAAACTACATCGACAACTAGACCACTTTTTTCCGTTAGTCGTCGAAGGTTTCCGCGGCGTTTGCCCCATAGCATATAATGCATTAAAGTACGTTGAAGGTCAAAAGTTAAAATTAGAGCAGAAACCGTCGTCTCCTCTGGAGATGTTAAAGCTAGTACAAGCCAATCGATGTGTTTTCTATAATCTCTTCAGGGTCATTCTATTTAACGTGACCGTGAGTGAACTCAGTGGGAAATTGCAAATGACATTGATTATGCTGTGCTATTATTGTCTGGGTAAACAAGCATTGGCATTATCATGTAAGCACTATATATTACAGAAAACTGTGACAGTTATTATCGCCTCTTTGAATACAGAAGCATCGAGAAGTAACACCAGCAAAACATACCGTTCGTACGTTCAGATAATATCTGTAAACTTATTAGAAAAAAAGGTAATTATTTCTTGTCATGAATGAGAACAGCTGGATATCGTACTCAAACAACAGAGATGTGCAACATCAAGTTGGTCTGGAGTTGTTATCTCTTTGGAATGACGATTGGGAAAATGAGGACGTTGTTTTAGACATCGGGTGCGGAACAGGAGAATTGACTAAGATGATAGCAGAAAGACAAGCTGTCAAATCTGTCATAGGTAAGCTGTTTGAAACAATGTTTAAACTCGAAGGTTTAAACATCTACGAAGTGACTTCTAGGGTGATGAGATCAACCTTAGTTTGAAATGTGAATAAATATTTGCATGTATGTCTGTTTTATCAGGTTGATCTATTTTTCCACGGTAATCGATACTGCAAATATGGTTGCACAAACAGAAAAAGTTAGGTTTGCTTTGTTGCTTATTGTTTTACTTAATTCGATTTAATCATGATGTTATGTTTGTCGTAGACGATTCACGCTTGAGTTTTGAACAAAGCATCTGTCCCTGTGGAAAGGCCTCGACCAGCATGTGTCACAAGCAATTAAGCTAGCCAATAACACCTCTACGGTCAAAGGCAACTGTATAGCACGTAATGAAGGCAAAAATTCGGACTCCCATTTTGGATTCGTATGTATCGTATTTTCAACATTCGAACTATCTTTTTTGAGTAATTCCGATTTTTCAGTAACTCCTGCTCTAGATTCGTATATCGCATTTTCAACTTTCGAACTCTCATTTTTGACCAACTCCCATTTTTGACTAACTCATAGAGGTCCCCTAGAATATTAGCAAGTGAACACAAGCCAAAAATGAGCATACGGATAGTCAAATGCGACTTGCGAAATTGGAAGGTGTCATTTTACATGAATTTATTCATCACTTTGTTCGCGAGCCCCGAACACGTGGTGACCCTGCAGTTTTTTTGAACACGGACGACATCAAGCTAGTAACCTCGTAAGTGGTACTTTGTCCAGGCTGATACATGACCTTGACCAGTCTGACAGAAAGAGGAGATGTGTCACATAGGTGTGGGAGTTTTGCTGCGGATGTTTACCACAATTAAATGCTATCGGCATGTGTGGTCACCGTGTGGTTCAGCTCGTGCAAGTATTTCTGGTGCAGTGTCGTTTTTATCCCTTGCCGATCTTATGCCCGCGCATGTGCGAACGATCGAACTTGGTCCGGAACCTGAAACCACTTTCTGTCTGAGATGTGTTTTTCATTCTCTTGTGTGGTATATGATTCGCTTCTCATCATAGCTTGGGGTATCCTATCTACGTCTTTCATATTTGATATAAAAATATATTTCTGACAAAGTGTTTGGAGTGTGCCTTTGTCAAGTGCTGACATTTCGGCAAATAACTACGTCCAGTCAAACTGCCAATGACCTGCACATGCACGTTCAATGAACCAAAATGGTGACCGCCCTATGTTCTGACACCCCTACATTACAAAACCTTATATTTCCACAACCCTATGTTCCGATACCCCTATTTTCTACACCAATGGCCCTAATGAAGGCTTCTGCAGGAAATAGTTTTCCTATTGTCCAGTCCTATCTACAATATGATTTCTGAAATGTAATGCGCTCTATAAGAAATAAATATTATTATTATTATATGATAAATATATATAAACGATTTACATGTCGCTGTACACGCCTGACTTACCGCTGGTTGGTGTTCTGTAATTAAAGAGAGTCATGGTAAAATGGACGACAAATCGTCGACGTTTGTGCAGAAATAAATATTTGATTTATTCCTGATGGTCTACATTTTATGATCTACTCTTTCATAAAAAGACCACGCTGCATTGTGTTGTATTGTAATATTTGAATCCACATCATCTCAACATATTCATGTCATAGGACACGCTTCTCATCCAGATGAGAATTATGAAAAAATGATAAAGCAATACTCTTATCTTTTATTTTATTTTACGCCCAGTTAGAATGCATCTATATGCTACTACCTGAAAGCTTCTTCGATTCGGCCCTTCAATGATTTTTTATAACGGAATATCTATTTGTGAGCAAATAAAATGTATGTCTCAATCGTTTGACTGCCATTAACTCTGAAAAATAAATAGAAATCGCATTCACACTATTTTAAACTGTGCAAATTTCGATCGGAAATATCGCAACGTTGTCACAGGAAGTACTGAAAACTGATTTCTGAACAGCGATTCTTTCTAAGAGAGTCTACGTTTGAGCGCCCACCACAAACCTGTCGGCGATAAGATCATGTTCTCGCTTTTTTTTAAAATCATCTTTGAATTAAAGTATGTGCGGTAACAATCATACCTAAAATGAATAATACCGAGCTGCCCTGAAAGTTAGTCACTTTAATACAGTTTTTAAGGGATTCCATCCCAGTATTCGACAGAGAATTCTTATTAGTTAAAGAGGCTATTTCTTGTCTTTGAACCTTAAAACGGTGCCAAAGAGATATTTTCAGAGCTCGCACTTAATTCTCTTCAACTCAAAATCTGGATACATATATCATGATCTTATGGAGTAAGTAAATTTTGTCTGGAAATGGGTTTTAAGTTCCGCCCTGTTTACATCTTGAAATTGATTACTGAGATTAAGCATAATCATCTCTTTCGGATGTAATGTCACTTCTGCATGATGATATTCACATGGATAAATCATGTACTATATTCCATTTACAAGGGTTTGATGTTTTCTTCGGAAAAGGTCTTGCTCCAAATCACATAAAAAATTTCTAAACACAATGTTTGGCACACAGTTTTAAAAAGACGGCTCTAATGGAGTATTTTTCTGTACATTAGTGTTTTTGAATAGAACAGAAAATACTTAAGGTTGGCCATCTTTCTAAACTTGGAAGTTTCAAATAGGAGTTTAAAAATTTAAATATAATGATCTTTTAGAAGATATTCTATGTGTTGGACATATGGGTAACGGAACATAGGGTTGAATTACTGCAAACGAATCAGTCATTAAAGAATCGATATAGTCATCATGGCCTCATGTCTGGGCAGACTTCTACATGTTTTAAACCTTTTATCACTTCTTGAGAGTATAACATAGTTTTATACAAAGAAGGAATTCAACATTATATACCACTGCTATTACATTAGTAGTAATCGCCTTGATTTGTTAGGAGGATCGGAATCTGCAACAGAACCGGATCGGCAGCTGCCAATCTAATGCCGGCGAAGTATGTGCGGGGATATGATCGGAAGCGGGATAAAAGCTGCACTGCGCAAGTTTACTTTTTCGTGGACCCGCTAGAGCATCACACAGGAATTACCCGAGAAATCCGATAACGTCATGTGATGTATCTATGACGCGTTCTGACGTAGAATGGCCAAAGTAGGAAAACGTGGCTAACTGCAATGAAGCAACTTGGGGATGCCTACACAAATACTGAAGACCGCTAAGAAAAATGTCGGCGGTGAAACTTTGAATGGGAGTTCGAACATTACGAGAGTTGAAAATGCGACATACGAATCCAAAATGGGAATTCGAATTTTGGCCTTATACAAATCCCAAATTGGCGTTCGAAAGTTGAAAATGCGATAAACGAATCTAAAATGACAGTTCAAATTTTGGCCTTGATTACACACCATAGTTAAGCAACCCCAATACTTAGGTAATTTATACACCGTCTTATCATATTTTAAGCTAAGCTATCAGCGACGCGGACCGTATCAGACAGGTCGATTTTTGGCATCGTCCAGCGTCTAGCGTTTGTCGTCCATTATTATTTTTTTACATTCAAAACTTCTTTTTAAAAACGGCTCTTCAAATTTTGCATACAGGTACCCGGGGATGACCATAATCCGATTTCTTCAAATTGTATAGATGAAGTATGCAAATTTGTATTTTTTGAGAATAATTTCGCCATTTTTGGGCAGATCTTGATTTACCTCTTTTGCGCTACTAAATTACACATTAAGTACCCCATACAGGTTATTGCTTTTTTGAGACACTAACACAGTTATAATTAAGTGTATATTTTCATTACAACGTAAATATTGAAAGAAAATCAGTAAATCCGTTACAGTCGATTATTCAAGGTATGAGCCAGCCGACGTGCGTCCAATGGGCTCTGGGACAGAAATTATGTACACTATTCAACTGTGGATTAATGTAACAAGAAACTTGTTTTACCAAAACAAATTGTAATGGCTTGTCAGAATATTTGCGGCACTACGAATTACATGTGCACATATTCAATAGTCGTTTTACAACCGAAAAAAAAATAAAATTTACGTGTTTTATTTTTATTTTTAGGTATTGACATCTCTGCTAACGCTATCAAATATGCACGTCAGCACAACTCTGTCGGTGGAAAGACCCAATACCTTGTTGCTGATGCTTTGTGTCTTCCAGAGACTTTCAGTAATTTTGAAAAAGCTTTTACAAAGGTTTTCTGTAGCTGTGCTCTCCAATGGATGGATAACAAACAGAAAGTCTTTCAAAATGCCAGCTGGTGTCTGAAAGAGAATGGGTCATTTCTAGTTCATGTTCTCCGAGGAGGAAACTCATTTGGTGATGTTTATCACAAGATTATAGAGCTTCCTAAATGGATAAACTACTTAAAGGTTGAAAAAAGACTTTTATAGATATTTCTAATTCTGAATGATTCCTTTTGCATGCCGCATCTATGTATTAATCTGAAAAGGAAACGCCTCAGCCTGAGATTTGGCTCTTCTAAGAGAAATGTCAAGTCTTTTAAATTAATTAGATTAAACAAAATGAGTACCTTTTAACGGTCCCTTTTTGGTCTACTTGTTCGACAAATAAAGAGAATAATCAACATTTACTTGCTAAATAAATGCTGAAACAGTGTTCTTCGTTTTGTATTAGTGTCATTTCGAATTCTTTACCTTTAAAATAATTTGCATTTAATTGAAATTAACATAGTTTACAACCTCACTATTTTTCATCTTGTTTATTCATTAACTTTTTTTTAGGATTTTCAGCCTACGTATTGTCCGTTCTTGGGAAGCTTGGAAGATTTGACAAACATAATATCACAGTGTGACTCTCAAACCGTACAGTTTTGTGCATTCACCAGCTACGAATGAGAAACACAAAGGTAACATGTTTAATACTGTGTTCTTTTGCATAATGTTATTATTGGCATTATAGTGAACTTGGTAAACAATATGAACTGCGTAAGGGTACCTGGTACGAAAACTAAGTGTATGAACAGAGTACAAATCAAATGATAAATGTAGCATGCGCCTGGAGGCAGATATTCGGACTGTCGAAATTGTAAATTATATTTTTGGTCTGCCACTTTTGGAGGTTCATTTTGAAGCTCTCGGGGCAAATAAAGTTTTCAACGGATTACCACTTTGAAAAATGAACATTGAATTTTTCTCAAAACATTTAACATAGTGATTGCTGCCATTTTGAACTTTGTATGGGTAAATATTGGACAATGTGTTCGCTAAAATCAAATTTGTAAGATCAGCCAAATTCCCACTTTCCAAAAAGAATGGTTCAA
Organism: Ptychodera flava; assembly: GCF_041260155.1. Lineage (NCBI taxonomy): Eukaryota > Metazoa > Hemichordata > Enteropneusta > Ptychoderidae > Ptychodera > Ptychodera flava. The sequence goes on from NC_091929.1 coordinate 7,029,435, forward strand.
TAACAGAACCAAGTTTCTACATTTTTCTTTCTGCGTCGTCTCTTCATGTCGTCCAAAGCGTCTTTTCGAAACGTTCTGAGATAAAATTTTAAATCATTCAATTTCAAAACGCATACTACCTTAACATGCACGTGAGAATCAAGGATCATGTTTCATTGCTATTTACAGTTACCTACTTATTTTTGTAAGGTTTATCAGGAAAAGAGCTTGGACACGAGAAATTGTGTGATATATTAAACTGTTCACGGTTTCTTGAGTTGTTTAAAACAAATTGATTAGTGTATCTTTGTGAAAATATTAGATAATCAATTTTGTTGGTGGACAGCTGATATAAGTTCCGCCATTTCCGTACTGATCGGGATAGTCAACATATAGATATGAAAATCTTCCATTTTTCATTGAATGCATATATTTTCAGGATATTCCTATTCTTTAAAACAAGGGATCATTTACATGGCATTACTGGAAAAATATGCCAAAAATTAGCAACCGAAGACAAATAGATAAACATACTCATGCAGCAAAGAGTGCCAATTATGCTGTTACAGAATTACAATCTTACATTTTTCGAAAATTAGTCAAAGTTCATGTCAGGAGTTCTAGGCGTTGAATATGCTCAGAGCTCATCTCATATGATCGCTAGCAGATTACAAAATCATTTTTCTTACTTTTGCACAAAATCAAGGGTAATAATGCACCTCCATTTTTTCACTTCACCAGCTGTTATGAAACCTTTACTGACACACTTGGATTACATACCTACAATGTTACATGAAGATTTCCTGGAAGACTGTTTGAAGATGTCTGTCCAAGCATCGGCTTACTCGGAAGATGGAGTTCCCATTTGGCATTTTGATGCATTCAACGTAAAACTGAAAAAGTAGTACCATTTGCTACATACATTACAGTTGATGCTGTTTCTTCTACAATTGCAATAATTGATTACTTTCTTATTGAAATAAGTAAACTTAGGCAATGTATAGACTACTTATTCTACTGCATCCAAACCAATTAAGACAGAATGGTTATAGGCTCTGTCCACTTTAGCAGGATTTAACATTTGTTTAATCAATATGTGCAACATATTCAGTATAAAGCACAATGTGTTATGATGACCATAATTTTCTTCGGCACTTTGATCTGCTGCATTTGAGAGTAATATTTCGTGACGTATCTACTATTTCAAAGACACGGCACTTTCAAAGACTCCAATATGGACCAGTGTATTTGATACATGTTCACCGGACAATACCTTCCCATATGTCGAAATGGTACATCTATTCTTAAACCGCTTGTCTTATACCTTTCAGATTTAGTACGATAAACGTTCTCTAGCTCTTAACAAATGAGCATATCACTTGATGCTAATATTAATATATACCGACAAAATAAGCAAATGGTTAGAAGTAAAATCTTCGCCTACACAAGGGAGATAATGATTGTGCCTTGTACAAATGAAAAATCGTCATTGTAAATGATTGCATATTACGAACTTTTATAGGACACGTTTTCAAGATAACTACCTACCCTTAAAGAAAAATCACACATCAGGTAGTAGTAAAGAACTATATGTTATTAAAGATATTCTAAATAACCTACATTTTCGTAACTCATGGCCTCACTTAATTAAAAAACATTATTTTTATGGTAAATATTACAATGTACGCATTACGTAATAGAGCCGACTGTTTATAAATATATGAGGGGAAAAATATGTATTTTGCGTCTCTTAACCAAATTCAGTATGGGTTATATTAGTCCCTTTTCTGGTTCCATTTGGCAATCGAGTCTACCCGATCAGTTTACATCTCGTCTTCCATACACTGTGGACCATATGACATGGGTAATACCATATTTGGAAAAGCCATCGGTTGTGATAATACAAACTGATCTGGGTGCACGACTAGGAGTTAAAAAACAGGGAGACACCAATTAGCACTTTTCTCTGTCTTACTGACCCCCCCCCTCTCCCTCTCTCTCTCTCTCTCTCTCTCTCTCTCTCTCTCTCTCTCTCTCTCTCTCTCTCTCTCTCTCTCTCTCTCTCTCTCTCTCTCTCTCTAACCGCTCAGGGCAAAATAAGAATATCTAGCATACAGCAAAAAGTGGGATACAAACATAGACCATAGACTCTCGAGGGTCTATGCATAGACACATAAACGTATATTCATACAATAAAATAGTGAAGGAACTAAGGCAACTTTGTTCGATTTTGTACGCTGTTTAGGAAAATATAAAAATGGAAGATATAGTTATTACTCATATTATTCATACATAGATAGACACTAACATACACGAATACATACATACATACATATATACATACATACATACATACATACATACATACATATACATACATACATACATACATACATACATACATACATACATTTTAATATAATACATAAATTCAAACATTCTTACATTCATTCATTCATTCATTCAATTTTTAAGGTCATGATTTCACCACTGATTTTGAATGTCAATATTCTGCTATTTGAGAATGATACAGATAATCTTTTTTAAAATCTAGTTTCAAACGAGATATTAAAATTTGTTACGTATTGTCAAAATTTTCAATGAATTCATATTATTTAGATGAAATGCGCCTCGGAAGCTGGTATTTAGACTTTAATTTGACAACTCGTTTTTGAGGTACTACTCCTGGGAGTTTATTTTAAAGCTCTTGGAAAAAAAATCCACCATTTTAGTTTTCCAGAAAAGTGTTTTCCCGATTGAGATAAACACAGGGATGATAGCAATTTTGAATTTCTCATGTCGTTTAACGTCAGGGATTTAGATTCTCTAGAACAAAACTTTGCACGACGATCCCTGATATTATATTATTGATTTGATACAAGCATGTAGAAAATTTTAGTGATAAACGTTTGAGCAAAATTTTCTAGGCATACACTGCCTCAATGGAAAAATCGAGGTGTTCGTATCCCGAATAAGAACCTTCTCTGTCCTTTAAGTAAACTATTGCTAGCGTATTAAACTTTAGATTCTTGGCTTATCGAAAATATAGCATGATGGGGCTATCATTCCTCTGTGATGATAAAATGTTACTTTGATAAAAGTGTGTCAAGTCAACCAACATTCTCGTGCTTGTGTTGTTCTCCTTCCTTAAATTGTTTTGATCTGAAAGAAACATGTTCAAAAGCTCATTTTTATACCGTAGTTCTTGTTATAAAAATATTGTAGCAGGAGGGGGGAACAGTTTGACTTACCAGGTGACGTAGTACCATACCATGGAACAATAAACACCGAACTGTCCGTTGCTGGCGCTGGGGAAGCATGGTATCGTAGTACACTGATGTGGGATAGTTGGCCCGTCTACAGATAAAAAGTCAGTCTGTTTTGTTCGCATACTTACAGTTGTTACCCTTCATTATTTCTATTACATTTTACAGTGATACGGAATGCAATAATCATGTTGGAGGGTAATAAGTTACACGTCATGTGTTAAAGTGGTCTCGTAAGCAAACGTACATTCCTGTATATCGGACGAATAACCCTTTCGAATAATTTCCTCGTCCTTGTAAGCATATTAGCCTAAATTCTGTAAAGTTCCGTTTTTTGAGAGCTTATAGCAGCCTACCGGTGTAGTGTTTGTATTCCGTGGACCACAACACCGCTTAATGCAACATCCGTAGGCAAGGAGGGAAATAACGATGTTTACAACGCCAAGTACTAGTAGTAAAGAGTTGACAACCACGTCAGTATATGCCTGGAAGAGAAACCCTTGTCATTTTTGAAATGAAATACATTGCGCGCTGTATGCCGTCATATCCTGCATAGCAATCATAACCTGCAGCATAGTAGTGTTGTTAAAGTAGCTGTAACCACGATACTGTAGAGTTTACAATAATGACCTCAGATGAAAGCAGACAGTACAACAAATCAATAGCCTTTAGGTCTGATTAACATGTCACATTATGTACATGTAATTGAGAGGACCAGAGTATAGTATTTAACTATGCATAAAAGTGAGCTATATATAGTATATTTACTTCTCTCTTAATATTTTTTTCGACACAACTTTCGTGTCAATTTTCAAATAGCTAGTCCTGTTAAAGACTGAACGTGCAGCCTAAATGATAACCACAAAGTGGTAAAAGTTTCTGAAGTCGTCATGTACAAATGTATCTTTCTTCAAATCAACACAGCCGCCCTTGCAACATTCGCTTGAAGCGTGTTTTAATTGGCGCAACTAGTTTGTCAACACTACAGTGTGTAAACAGTGATATATTGCCTGCAGTCAAAACTCCAGTCCTTGACTGTGCTGGCTTGGAAGATTTACATTGTAGCGGTGTAAAAGGACTCAGTAAAGTAATAATGGAACTATTTTCTGCCTCAAATTCATATTCAACAACTCAGTTTCTGAAGAAGATAGCATATTGTGGAAACCAACGAATCTTCAGTATACGACAGCTATTTCATCGACCCAGAATGCAAAAATATTTGTTTGGTATTTATAGCGATTGAACACGTTGATGTTCAAGGTTAATATAGAGGGAACTCTAATACAAACTTATTTGATTGTAGGACATTCGGTTCAAATCAATGCAAACATCAATGTCAATCGTTACAATAGCATTTATTCGGAAAAATAGCAAATGATAATGAAACAAAAATAAACGTATGTCAAATTCGTACAGATTATTTGCGTCAAGTAAGTGTTAAATTATAGTTGGCGGATGCTTAGACTGTTTATTGGCATAAATTGTTTTGTCGATTGGTTCATTGTACGGATAGAACTTGCACCAACCAACCAATCAGTGAGGAGAAACAGTAACAGGAAACGCAACATCATGTGGTTCAATCCCCTTTCAGCAAGAACGTAGAGACTAGAAAAGGCAAGAAATTTCTTCAACTTGTTGACAAACACTTTTCAAAGGTGTCTAAGCTTGATAAGATCTTCAAAAGAATCCCAATTTAGGGAGCCTTCAGTAATTACAGGGAGGGGTGGGCCGGGGGAATTGGGGGGAGGGTCACTTTTTAGAAAACAGTTCAAGGGGGAGGGTCACTTTTTATAAACCTATCTTGGGGGGAGGGTCACTTTGGACAGAAGCTGATTTTATGGCCAAAACTTTGATTGTCTGTGTGATATTTCCTGAATAGGAAATCACCAACAAAATACGTACACACTATAGACCGCCATGCATAGTGAATTGACATTTCGTTGAAATTCCAAATTCAAATTTCTTACACAACCATCGACTTATAACCACTCTAGTCTAATCAAGAACAATAATGTGAATAATCAAGCATACATAAATGCACAGATTTATCTAATTTTGTACTGAAAAAAAATTATTCATAGTTTCATCATAGACCCCAATGCATAGTGAATTGACATTTTGGTGAAATTCCAAAATCAAATTTCTTGCACAACCATGGACTTGTAACCACTCTAGTCTAATCAAGGACAATAATGTGAATAATCAAGCATACATAAATGCACAGATTTATCTAATTTTGTACTGAAAAAAAATTATTCATAGTTTCATCATAGACCCCAATGCATAGTGAATTGACATTTTGGTGAAATTCCAAAATCAAATTTCTTGCACAACCATGGACTTGTAACCACTCTAGTCTAATCAAGGACAATAATGTGAATAATCAAGCATACATAAATGCACAGATTTATCTAATTTTGTACTGAAAAAAAATTATTCATAGTTTCATCATAGACCCCAATGCATAGTGAATTGACATTTTGGTGAAATTCCAAAATCAAATTTCTTGCACAACCATGGACATGTAACCACTCTAGTCTAATCAAGGACAATAATGTGAATAATCAAGCATACATAAATGCACAGATTTATCTAATTTTGTACTGAAAAAAATTATTCATAGTTTCATCATAGACCCCAATGCATAGTGAATTGACATTTTGGTGAAATTCCAAAATCAAATTTCTTGCATAACCATGGACTTGTAACCACTCTAGTCTAATCAAGAACAATAATGTGAATAATCAAGCATACATAAATGCACAGATTTATCTAATTTTGTACTGAAAAAAAATTATTCATAGTTTCATCATAGACCTCTATGCATAGTGAGTCAACATTTCAGTGAAATTCCAAAATCAAATTTCTTGCACAATCATGGACTTGTAACCACTCTAGTCTAATCAAGAACATTAATATCAATAATCAAGAGTACACAAATGCAAAGATTTACCTATTTTTGTATTGGAAAAAACTATACATAATTTCATCATAGACACCATGGATAGTGAACCAACTTTTTAGATGAAATTCAGAAATCAATTTCTTGTACACAAATGCACATTTTACTTCCCTATTCAAGCAAAGTACATTAAAATACATTATCAAACATATATAATATACAGATATAACATGTTTTGTGGGGGTAAATTGTCAATAATTTGCCTGATAGACTCCATGTATTATGATTTGATATTTTTGGATGAAGCACTAAATCAGCCACATCTAGCCTTCTTATAGTTGCACAAAATATGGTGACCCTCCCTCAAATGTATGAAATACCATCTCTCTTCAAAAATTCTTGCGTGACAAATTGCGACTGTCCCTCCAAAAACACCAGCCCTCCCCTCTGTAATTTGTCCCTAACATAACAATTGAACCAATTGTTATGTAAATTAGCTGATACTGTTTTAGTTATTCCTTGGGAGAATACCGCAGTAGTGGGGAGGGGGGGAGGGTCAAGTTTTAGAATGTCGGACAAGGGGGAGGGTCACATTTTAGACAGGAGGATGGGGGGAGGGTCACATTTTACGGTACAGGTGTGCGCGAAATTCCCCCGGCCCACCCCCCCTGTAATTACTGAAGGCTCCCTTAAGTGAATAACAGTTGTATGAAGAATATGGCTAGTATAATCAAATCCAATAATAAGATAGTAATCGCCGAAGACCAACGTAAAGATCGACCAGCTGATTATAATTGCCGGGACAAGTCTACATGTCCCTTGATGGGTAACTGCCAAGTCAAAGGTGTGGTTTACAAGGCCAAGGTATCAATGGGGACAACACGGAGAACGTTTACATCGGCCTCACTGATAACACGTTCAAGACGCGCTTCGTTTATGGTTCTACTCCGGAATAAAAAGGACGCAATGCGTTCTACAGACTCAGTACGTCCAAATAATCACGTGATGCCGGTACAAACAAGCCCACATGTGTACTAACGCGTGTGGAAATACACGTACGTATAAGCGCGTTTGCACATATGGCTTTGTTTGTACCGTGGTCGATTCGAATTCCGGGTTTGGCCTATTACATGCAATCGTTCGGTGACGAAATGTATCGGTACTGCACGGAGCTCTCCAAGTTCGTCTGGTCCTTAAAACAACAGAACCAGGTTATTTAACATCTCATGGTCAATTATTGATAAAGAATCAAGTTACTCTAACATAAGCAGGCGATGCAATCTTTTGTATATCAGAATAGCTACTCATTATTAATGCCGACAAATCTACGCTGTTAAACAAACGCTGTGAGCTGTGAGCTCTAAGCAATTTTTTTTATGTACAGCATTTATTTATCAGTACGATCTTTGTATTTTCCGTTATACTGTACACCTGAAGAAGCTCTAGTTTTTAAGCAAAACGTTGTGTCACAAGTTCATTAAAATACGTTCGAACCAAACAATATATAATGCCATCCAAATTCAAGTTGGGCGTATTTCCATGACGTAATTGCTGATCTACGCATTTTATAAAAACAACTGCTACGATTTGACACTAGTAGAGAGCACACCACTTACGAACAAGCCGCACCAAATCGGTGTACATAGAAATGCTAAGGATCCATTATATGTCCTCTGTACCGTCCCGAGGATGATCATATTTATTCCTATGACGACCTGCGTGGTGCTCAGGGCAACAGCAGTTTCAGTGAGACGATCTTTTTTATTATTCTTGACCAAATGTGTGTCCATTTTCTTCGTTCAAGTAGGTCCTTCAGAAAACATAAAATGTGGCGTACTATTAAGCGTGACTATCAACACATTTAAATCCAACATGCACGAAAAATTTGATGCACGATTTGATGACATAAAGAGTATTCATTGTATAGAAGTATTTTATAAATCTTTGTTCCCAATGTGAGTGGCAACTTTCACTGGGCAAAATGTTTGATATACAACAATATATACACATAAACTGATTCTGTACATGTGTCAAATACGTTAAGTATAAACGTACGTATGCTAATAAAATGCAAAACTACAGTGTACGCTTAATGTGCAAAGATCTGCATTACGTATACTCATGATCTGCATAGAAATACGCTACACATATCAACGTATTGGAATGTTCCGTATACAAAGATATACGTTGCGTATGCAATTAATAGACAGGTTTGGCCAATCTCCGTACAGAGATTGTAGCGCCGTGGAAAATTATAACCTAGCTGGGTAGTCTCAGCAGTAGCCACACTAATTGTTGGGGGCGCGCGGTCAAACACTCGGAACCCAATCTCCGTACAGAGATTGTAGCGCCGTGGAAGATTATAACCTAGCCGGGGAGTCTCAGCAGTAGCCACACTAATCTCTGCCACAGGCGACGGTTTTCACCAACTTTTTGGGTATTGCGCGTTTTCCATGATATACATTTTCTGTCTTTTTTATATATAATACTTCGAGCCAAAAAAAGTAGATAAATGAATAATACACTAGTTTCAATATCGATCCTCGATTCCGTGAACACTTGCAAAACATAGACCTTGCTCTAGGTTACAGGGATGTAAATTGATGATTCAAAATGTATGCCCCAACGGCAGTCAGCTTTGCAGACGCGATTGCCAAAGTTTTAGCAGACTATGTATTATTTTTATTAGTGTATTAATGTATTATTTTTACCAGTGTGCGGAAAGTGCGATCTCTAGCTGGATTGCTTTATCCGTTTACTATTTCCGCCACGTTTATTTAGCCAGTTGGGCGCGCAGGACTGAAAGAAGTCCGAGTTTGGAATATTTAAATTTGCCTGCAGCAGAGATTGTTGGGGGCGCGCGGTCAACGACTCGGAGACCCTCTAGCTTGGTTCGAATTATCCACGCCGCGCTGCTGCCTCTGCGCTTCAATCTCTGTGTGGAGATTGTCGGAAACCCTCTAGCTCGGTTCGAATTATCCACGCCGCGATGCAATCTCCACACAGAGATTGAAGCGCAGAGGCATTAGCGCGGCGTGGATAATTCGAACCAAGCTAGAGGGTCTCCGAGTCGTTGACCGCGTGCACCCACCAATCTCTGCTGCAGGCAAATTTAAATATTCCAAAATCGGACTTCTTTCAGTCTCTCGCGCGCCCAACTGGCTAAATAAACATGGCGGAAATAGTAAACGGGTAAAGCAATCCAGCTAGAGATCGCACTTTCCGCACACTGGTAAAAATAATACATTAATACACCAATAAAAATTAATAAATAATCTGCTAAAACTTTGGCAATCGCGTCTACAAAGCTGACGGCCGTTTGGGCATACATTTTAAATCATCAATTTACATCCCTGTAACCTAGAGCAAGGTCTATGTTTTGCAAGTGTTCACGGAATCGAGGATCGATATTGAAACTAGTTTACTATTCATTTATCTAATTTTTTTTTGTTCGAAGTATTATATATAAAAAAGACAGAAAATGTAGGCCTATATCATGGAAAACGGGCAATACCCAAAAAGTTTGTGAAAACCGTCGCCTGCGGCAGAGATTAGTGTGGCTACTGCTGAGACTCCCCAGTTAGGTTATAATTTTCCACGGCGCTACAATCTCTGTACGGAAATTGGCCGCGATGCTGCCCCACTGCGCTTCACTCTCTGTGTGGAGATTGAGGTTTGGCTACACGTTTTACGTGAACGTGAACGCGTAGAATCCACGTTGGCGTTGGCGTACACGTTCACCTGCTAAAATCCGTTTGGCTACTCGTTACGTGACCAGTTCGGGTGGCACGCGCAAGAAATGATTTTGCTCGGCTCGAGTTCCCGTAGTCTGTTTCCGCACCACAGGGACAGCTGAATGCTCACCCGGTATGCCGCGAGTCGACGAAGAAATTTCGCATAAAAATAACGAAAATACATGAATATCTCTGATGATGTCACTGTCATATATCCAACTAACAACGTGCATGAATGATTCACAGTTTATATGTTTTGATACCTAAAGATGAGAATAAATTTACACGTTTACAAATTACGTGAAAACAGCAGTCTCCACGTAAATACGCGAGCCGGCCCCGTGTACGTGGAGAACGTTTGCATTAGTCGATGACATTATCGCAGAAATTCGTGACGTTACGCGTTCTCGTTCACGTAAAACGTCTAGCCAAACCTGTCTAATATTGTGTTCCATATACGTAAATATGCTAAGCGCATATCAAGCATTTTGTCCAGTGTTGCTGTGTATAAAGTCTTTTGAAACGCCCCCTGCCAGGCGCCCAGCACATTTCATGAGCTTTTACGAACATAGTTTTTGAGGGTTTCAATATATTATTACTATTATCACGCCGTGATATGTAGTTTTTTTAAACATAAAGAGTATTCATTGTATATAAATATTTTATAATCATTTTTTCCCAATGTGACTGGTTTTTGTGAGTAACATTCTGTGAATAAAAGGTCTCTGAAACGCCCCCTGCCTTAACCAATTCAAGGGCTAGCACGTGATATGTAGCTTTCTCAACAAAATGACATCCACTGTGCATTACCATTTGGGAGATATAAACTACATTCACAAATTACGTTGGCAGCCAAAATGATAACTTCCGCAAAAACGTATTGATACTGAGAATACTATCTATAGATATCCCTGGTATATTAGGGCTGGATCGATGCCTGGGTTCCCTGCCATAATATCCTTTGTTGATCAATATTTGTAACTACAACCGTTTCAAAATGATCTATTACTTTGCAACAGCAACGAAACTGATACAAAATACACAATACTCTTACCGAAATGTCGATTTTTCTAGGCTGGGATCGTAGTCGTTCAAATAACTCAATTATGCTCCACGTTTTCACCAGAATGTTCCTTCTAAGTGAAGTCAGGATTTACCATCGAACCACTTTCATAAACTGGCTGTTGCTGGAGTTTTTTAACAGCAAATGTGATATCGTTCTAATACCTCGATGTAACATTACAGCATAACGAGCCTTTTACGGCACTCCAACAATGTCATTGGTCCGTTCAGAACACCGACAGCCCAGTGCAGGAGGGGAGTATCCTCTGTGTCAAAGTATAGGAGATACGCCCCTCTTAAACTGGGCTTTCGTTTTCATATGTGGCTAAGCCTTCTATGACATATGGCTGGTCAAGGAGGAAGCGAAAAGCATTGAGAGAAAGCAAATGTCCATATGAGTGTTACACTTGCATTATTTGAATTCGCATGACATTGAATGGAAGTTGACACAAGGTCAACTTGGGAGTATAAAAGCGTATCTATAGCAAGTTGGTCATGAGTAGCTGTAGGGTGTAGCCAAGCCAAGTCAGGCGGAATGTCACACTAAGTGACACGAGGTATTTGAGTTAAGTGGGGAAGTCAATACAAACTGTTTGTTTAAACTGACACGATATGTATGTTATTCAATAGTACTTAGTGAGCAAGATCAATGGAATTATTGCTCTTAATGTTATACAAAGAACGCACATTGAGGTGTCTGCAGACTGTGCACAGATTCTGAAGTGTTGTATGGGAAGAGCTCTCAGCAAATGAACCATAGCTGCAAACTGACAATCGGAGACAATATACCGAAGCTTCATGTAATGTATCAGACAGTCTTATTTTTATCATTTATGATTATGTGTTTTACCGTGCCGTCGATGAAGTCGAAATTTCATGGTTTTCAAATCCAATCGGATCTACAGTTATGAATTTCAATGTATTTGTATGTTAGTGGTAATGAGAACATTAGTGCCAATAACAAAATATGACCGTAATAATCTCATCTGGCCTTTTTGTCGCGGATACCGAACTATGACAACTACATGTCGGACAAATCATCCCTTTTCTCTTGACAACTGACAACTTACAATAACAGTCGACTAACAATTAAAGTGATCAAATATTTGCCTCGAAAAGGAGTACTTCTATATACCATGTTTGAGTCCTCGTGATCACCAAATGTATGAATCAATAGCTAAAGTAGATGTTTTTGGAACAGAAATGCGAATTTGTACAAGAAAACGACACGTATATCTATTCTATTCGTTTTTACAGAAAACCCAAAGGCAAATTACGGAGCGTGCCAGATAATGACACAGACCAGTGTCTGTCTGACAGGCTTATTTATATTCTATTTACCCACCTGTATCAGGTCTGACAGTATGTGTTTGTATACAGCCCACATAAACATGTAAATTCTGGCTCAATTTATTATTGTGCTAACCGTTCTGAAAAGTGTGTGGATATACAAAAAAAGCATCATATTATGTTATTATAATATGGTTTTGGAAATGCAACAAGCAGAATGTTGATGGTTAGCCCTTGTTTTTTTTTTCAATGATCTCTCTCCTATATGCTTGCTTAGCTATATAATTCCCCTTCGACAACCATGAACGGGTTTTGTCTGTCTCACAATTATAATTGTGGGAGTGGATGACCCTATGACCTACTAACAGTGATTTGTCACGTACATATGAGCTGTTAGTTATAAATGATAAGAACCAAACAATTGGAGTCAATTTATTGTTGAATAAGTTGAACGAGAAATTATTAAACTAAATGTCAAAGATATACAAAAACAAAACAAAAGTGCATGCGGTTGGCTTATGGTACTTTGTGTTTTTCAAATGATATCACCGCTCTAAACTGATTCAACAGCAACAACTTTGAAAATAATGACACAGTCAATCCGATCGACAGGTAGCTGTAATTGTACATTTGTGAATAATCTAATGAAAGTACTATGCAATAGTAGTTCTTAATATGCGTATGTGTTACATTGTTTATCGTCAATAAAATTGTCGGAAATTGTCACCGTTGAAATTGATGATATGCAACCCGTATGGCAAGAGCAAGCAAACTCATGCAGTGTCCTCATAAACTCGGAATGGCTATATCACACAGACCTATTATTAATTTGTCATCAAAAGCACTTAGAGTTTTGGTGATTTTCTTGCACGTTTTAAATTGATAAAAATGACACTCATTCCTTTACAGACAAAATTAACGATATTTATTTTGAATGATAACGAGAAATTTTGTTCATAAACAAAGAAACGAAGAGTAAACGTATACGTAGGTAAGTTGCTCTAAATGAAAGTTATATTAAGCTCAGAGTGAAACGAACTAAGAACATATAGAATCATGTTAATAAGAATAAGTCTTATGTCTCAGTATCGTATCAGGGCTACTCCTTATTGGGGAAATCTCCCATATTTTAACAAGATTCTGACATTCCCAAGAGAATATAGATCAGCGAGTAAACCGGTTTATACAAGATATACATAATTGTCTGAGTTTACCGATATTTTTAGCCGAGCGGTTTGTCTGTTGGCCTCTGCGCTAGGTGATTTGGTGCCGTACGTTGTGGGTTCGAGTCCCGTTTGAAACCATCGTATTATTTTACTGTATTTTAGTATCAGATAAAAGTACAGCGTACGTCGTGTAAGTGCGCCAATCATGACATTAGAACTGTGCATTTCTGTTGTAAAAGATTGTAAAAAAGTTACTAACTAGTATATTGCCGACACCTAAGAAAGTTAACAAACGAGGCAAAGTCAAAATACAACAGAATTTCGGCAGAAATATATCTGATGATTGCTGTGTGTATGAATCTACTGAGATAAGTAACTCTTTAAATTGCCTATATTTCATCAGCGAAAAATGGACTAGTTACTGGAGAGCGGTCGGTCACTGTTACTGCATGATGCGGTGTTACTTTAGATATAGTTAAGAACTTGGAATTGTACCACATCGAATATCATGGTTCCATGTCTGCGAATATGACATATATGTCACCTTTTGTGTTCAGTCAATGTCCTCATATGGTTTGAAGTTTGACGCTGTACCATCCAATACCTGAAAGTCAAAGGATGGTTCAGGGATACATATAACTGCATATCACAAAAAGTCTGAAGAAATGGCGTATTCAACACGATGTCAGATCGCTGTTATTGGCTATTTTGCTTTATACGTAATGCGTGACAACATGAACTCCGGTTATCTGGTCACAAGGGCTATTGCATCCGTTCATTACCGATATAGGTCATGTGATATCAGAAAAACATTGTCATTTTAGCCAAACTAGATAACAGTGTGTTTCTAGCAACACTGATCATCATCATGTGCCAGAATAAGACGTATCATAACCACTGTTAAGCAAGCGCCGCTGTGTACTGGCAACTAATTCGAAAAATCAGCCGAAGTAAACAAACGTTGCAACAGATAAATTGACATCCCTGCTAATACTTGGAACATCATTAAAACTTACTAGAACTGATAAAAAGTTCCTCTACATCAACACACAGGGAAGAGCATCCTACTTCGAAACACTTTGTTAATTCTGTCAAGTTCTTATCAGTACTTGGCTGAGCTTGCTTTTTAGCGATAACGTTGTACAACACACATTACATTGTTTTCTATGTTCGAGCCAGATCGCCCTTTTCAATACCCCTCATAGCCCAGCGGTACTAAAACATCGATGATCTAGGGCTAACAGTTTTATTATATTTATATTGATTTAAAATTGCGGTCATTCACAGCTCAAAAGACTTGGTTTGGTACTTACATATCTGTTCTGTATTATTAAACGTAGTTCCCGCCCTAACACTGACATGGAAGGACGATTTCGAGGATTAAGTGCCCAGCATAGCAACATAAGGGAGTACCTGCAAAGCGCGGAGTGAAAGGAAAGTCCACATAAGAATGGAAGACAAGAGAAGTCAGAGAAAAAGGACTGGAATTCGCAGCGTTAGCTATGAAGTAAATTTGCAAAGAATGAATGGTACTCGAAGGACTAGAGCTGCAATCCAGAACATCTTCGTTGATTATGGCATGGTCCGTTCTCAATAACGGCAAGGTTTGCGAATATGTTGTACTGGCGTTGTTGACCAATCTTTGCCTTGCAGCCAGGTTTATACCGTAAGCATAGGACATTTCAAGAATCTATCGCATTATATAATGAAGTCAACAATACATATCTCTGGAGCCAACATCGTCTTTTCTCTTCTTTTCATTCTCGATATTAAATAACACATCCATCCTTTATTATTACAGATATTTCCCTAAACTGATGTTAATATGAATACAAAATGTTAAGATATTCGACTTACAGCTGTCCAGTACACTGAGCAGGTTTTTCCATGCAACGTCCCTTCAATACATACTCTGTTATTTCTCGACTCGACACTCCAGGGTAGGGTGTTTGTCCTGAAATTTTAAGGACACTTTACATAATTCTATTATCCCCAGGACAAACAGAATAAAAGGTACTGTAAGGACAAAAAGTTTTAAAGAAAGGTCCACCCATACTATAATGACTTTGCATACTTTCCAGTACAGGGGTCGAAATTAACTTTTTTCCCTGGTAGTCCCATTGGGCTACCATTTTCTGAAGTTGGTAGCCCGGTGACAATGTCAGGGTAGCCCATGCATGACGGAAGAATTGTTTTGTAAAGGATATTTTTATTTATATCTAGACAATGAAATATTTATTTTTCATGATTCTATCCAGGAAGTGAATTTTCTAGTCATTTGACATCAATACCCGCAGATCATAGCCTTAGGAGAACGGTTTATAGCATATGTAGTGGACAACGGTGACGCCTCAAAGTTTGACGACCTATTCACACATACGCAGACATTATGTGCAAATTTTGATGTTCACATGGCAACAGCTTTTCACTCAACACATGTAAACATAACATGGCTATAATAGGCTTGCTATGAATTTCAGGATGACAACTTGGTAGAGTCATGTTCCCAATACTTTCGTGGCAATTTTGACTATATTTCTCCACCATAGTACACTATCATGGGATGATCTCGTACACTTCGGAAAGCGTAATTTGTGGATGGCCTGATAGCTTTTTCTTTGCAGTTTGGATAATTTTGTATTTAATTGTGATTGATACATTGTGATTAAATAAATATAAAAATAAATTTTCTTTGGCTATCGTTTCCCGAGCCTGTCATCCAAGTACATCAGTTAACATAATGATATTTTATTGAAAGTTTGTCTTAACAAATTCGAATGCATATCGCCTTTTAATTTTGACTGGGTTGACTGTATGAGCGTCGGTCATCTCACAGCGACCAACATCATGTCGCTCACTAGGTAATTTCATGTCCCAGGTTTTGGTAGTCCCTGTGGGCTACCATTTCATGGGTTTTTGGTAGCCCAAGGGAAAAGTTGGTAGTCAGTGGACGCGGGACTACCGCTAATTTCGAGCCCTGCAGTATCATTGGTAAAACAGTTGATGAATGACCTCGTATTGGCTTCAGTTTTCAGAAAAACAGCACCTGAAGATATATATCTTTATTTAAATAGCATTATATTATCAGTTCACAATTGCTGACATTGTGAGCTCGAAATACGTATGAACGATGCACTGATCAACTGACGCTTAGATAATATTTGGATTTCCTACCAAGTGTAATAATCTCCCACAGCATCACTCCATACGTCCAAACATCAGTTTTCAATGAAAAGACGCCCTCTTTCAGTGATTCAGGTGCCATCCAACGAAGAGGCAGACGTCCCTATAAAATATTAATCCGGTTCAGGTAAGTATGTTCGAAACGTCTGCTCATACACCTGACTAAGTTTAATGACTTCTTTAAAATCGTTGTTAAAATGACATTAAAAATATCATAAGATCGACTGACGTCACGTTTACCAGTTAATCATTGTCACCAAAAACTTTACAATAGGTTGCTAAATCCAAATTTCACAGATGTAGTAAATGTGTTTTCCTTCTGGACACGGAGGGCGCATTGTATCATGCATACAGTTAAAGTGATTCCGCAGCAAAGTTAAGGGTTGTTGGGTTTTTTTTTCGGGAGAGGGAAGAATATATTAGGTAGATGGATAAATAGGGGGAGACAGATATAAGCAAAAACAATAAAGAAACAGATACGAAGATAATAATGAACAAATAAATAACGAATTTAATAAATATAAAAAATTTAAAAAAAAAAATATGCTTATAGGCTGCAGTAGGTTTTAATAGACCCTATGTTTCGAAACACTGAATATTTTAAATACTGTCACACTCACCTTTTGGCAGTCTCGTATTTCTTCGAATTCCTTGTCGGTTTTCATTGCGTGTGAAAAGCAACCAATCTTGCAAATCTTTCCTTTTCCAAGGAAAATGTTTCTAATTCCAAGTTTCCGGTGTATAATCTTTAATATTTGATCAGGAAAAAGAAAATTGTAATGTCAATTGTTACATACTTTCATGTAACAAAGCTGATTTTCAAACTGTATCTTGTCCTTAATGGTAAAGCATTGTCACAGTAATATATGTTAACTTTCCTATTGATCAAATACTGGTGTGTTTGAATATTCCATGAATGATACATTAATACACATGAATATACATGAATGATATCCATGCCAATATAACCTGACTGATGTTGATCTTATCCCGGGATCCTCTTCACATGATAATATTTCATGAGAGCTTCGCTTATCAAGTGACCCCTCTGAATTCAAACTTTAAGCTGAACGTTGATGCCACATCTTATCTTTCCTGTTTAAGTATGTTGACCTTTGTCTTATTGACAATCCACATAAAAGCGGGTAAAGCAAGCCATGTATGAGAGATCCACTTTGATTTTGACGAATTTTTGTATTTGATAACCCTGACGGTAGCTTCATAGCTGAGCCGCTATGTCATCTCCGCTATGAAACCAACATGAATACCTTCAGAGTCGCCAGATGTTCCATTCCACATGCTATTTGATCAGCAAAGGAAAGAAGTTCATCACCAGACATTGATGGCGTTCCTTTATCGACGTTGCTCTCCCCGTCTTTGACGCTATGCAATAGATCCTTTAAACTTCCATGGGTTGCAAACTCCAGGACAATACAAGGCTTTGCTGCAAGTCAACAACACATACCACTTGTAATTACTTTCTTTGACGTTTAATCTTAAGCTTCCTTTCAGCGGAAGTCAAGAGACGAATTTTAACGAATTCACAAAATCATTCATTTGTAACACAGGCGTGGAAACATTTATGACAGTAATTGTAAAATTTAATGCCCTAATCACATTCAACATTCAGATTTACACCTCTTCCTAATCACAATAGTTAATCGCCATATATTTATTCGATACAATTTTATGTTTATAGATGTAATGTGTGCCTGGCATTTCTGTTCACTGTAATGTGTTAGACAGGGAAACTACAGCGTCACGCCGCGTTAAACTTTCCATTATAAGTTTCAAGGTTTCAAATTACTTCGAAGATATCTTAAACACCAACTCATGAGAAGGGGTATTTTCACCAGGCGTACACAGCTTTAATACAAACCTTCGGCAAATTGCTACTACCGTTTTGATTTTGACAAAACCTTTACTCAGATGACAGGGAGTAACGGCGGTAACTTGTATGAACTTCTGACCAATACATGTTTGCTGGGAGTTTCTGACGATCATCAAAGGTAATATTTCACTCACGTGATCCTGAAGTGATAATGCATCCCAACAGCTCAATGATGTTTACGTGAGGAGTGATTGACAGCATGACGTCGAGTTCATTCATCAGATGTTCTTTCTGTACTACGGAGGAGGAATCTTTACGCAGAAAATTTTTTTTTTTTTTTGCATTTTTTAGTTTTGTATTTAGTTTGTTCATTTCATATTTTGTATCAAAACAATCTAATTGAATATTTTTGGTCACACTGTAAAATGACATGGGTAGATATAAAAGTTTTTACACCTGGATACGGGATAGTGCGAGGCCATCGGTAGCTGAAATTGTATGTCAACCGTCTGGAAGTCTATTCATATCAAGGAAACAAAGTCAGTGTATGTTGTAGAAAGTTAGCGCCATTGCCAGAGGAAATCTAACTTGCCATCTAAAGCTGGAATTGTAAGAATATAAACAAGTTTTCGAAGAAACTTAAATTTTGAGTATGCATCATATAAATAAATGACTCGCGCTAATGTCATCAAGGAATCCTGTGTTTATATTGGTCAGCTTACTCACCTTTCAAACACTTCGCCACTACAACGAACGTTCCCGAAGTGGCCATATTCGACAGCTTGGCCTTATGTATGCCCGGCTTCAAAAGGTCCATCAGGATCAATCCAGCCGATGATATCTCAGCTTGCTCACGCGTTCGCATTGATCTGTTGGCGTTCACCAGCGATGGCCCTCCATTATTTGTGTTACTAGAGTTTACTTGTGGCTTGCATCGCAAATCAACCGTCCCATCGCAGTCGCTTGTTGACTTATCAGCTTTCTTAAGGCTTTCATACTTGACGTCTTCGACACCTTGGAGACTTTGATATGTTGCATCACGGGAATTGGGAAGGCTCTGATACCTTTCTTCTTCGACGTCACCAAGGCTTTGATGATTGACATGCTCATTATCTACAAACCCTTCATACACAATATCTCCAAGGCTTAATGACTCGGGGCCCTGTAATATGTTTGTTAAAAAGAGTTCAAAATAAGAAAACATCACATTCGCACTAAAAAATTCGATTCGGAGTATGACGATAGAATGTTATGATATCAATCTGACGTTGGATAAGGGCTGTGGGTATTTCAAAATTCAAGCTAATTTCTAACTTCCACATACATAAGATTCCCCATGACGGTGATAAACAATGCTGACAATTAAGTATTCATAACATGACTGGCGCAAGCGTGCGGGTGTAAACAATAGGTTAAAATAAGAATAAAAGGGACTAAAAAGATACGTTTTGAGAGGATCGACGGAGGAGGAGAATCCTGACGACCGGAAGACCACGCAGAACAAGACAACTGCTGGACGCTCCTCTCCTCCATGATTTAGACATCTCGCTTTCCGCTACCCCCGCACTATTTTGTTAACTAGGCAATTTTAGGCAGTAGTTTGCGTAAGTGCTCGAGTTAGCTTATTTAATTAAATTTTACACATTTCATTTTGCATCATAAATTCCCAGTGTTCGTGACGATCTATTCGGATGTCAGCACGATTCTGTAAAGGTACCTCCCAGCCAAGTCCTTAGCCAAGCGAGTTAGCCCTACCAAGTGAGTGAAATTCCCCCATTATATTCCCCCGCTCAAAACCCCTCCCGCGTGACATGGTGGAGAATCCGGGCATTCAGCGAAAGTAAAACAATTGAATTTCATACAAAGGGTAATTTGCATAACTAAAGGCACGAGTTGACAATGAGAGGCAACGTAAAAAAATACACAACGGTAACTAAAAAATTAAAGTATACAATACAACATGATGTAGATAAAATTCCTGTTGCGATGTCATACTGAATCGTGAAACACAGAATTTTGCTCCTTAGGGGTGTGACATCAGGCAGTATGATGGAGCCGGCCGTTACCCCGCACACTACGAGATCTCACACAATAAAATCACAGCAAATGTCAATGTGTCACTCAACAGCTGATAAAAACACTTAAGAAAAGTCACAGTTATAAAAAATGCAAGTAAAAATGTTTTTGTAAAGTACGTTCTTTAAAAAAAAGGTAAAGTAAAATGTTTTTTTATATTTTTGTTAGTTCATTTTGAGTCCTTGTTTCTTTAGTCAGTTATTTCATTCTCATGGCTATTTGTTCTTAGCGCACAAAGAAAATGTCTTTACGTTTTTGTCCGTAAGGTAATCTTTTACTTCTTTGGGTATCTTGAGTTCAGTTTCTTTTTCTGGCGCTTGTATAGTTCGTTTAAATTGGTCGTGTGTCCTATCAAAACTGGTTGGTTTGTAGAGTGACCGAAGTTATTTGATTTTCTTTCAGTAATTCTATTCAGCTATCTCGTCGTTTTGAAAATTTTCTCACACTGATTACATACAAACGCAAGTTTCGAAATGACAATATAATCGAAAAATTAAAAGCCAAGAATCGTACACAAAAATTTCCTTCTTTCCAACCTGCTTGAATTGCGTTATAATATATAAGTATTCCATCCCGCGTGTGTTGTAGGCTCGAAGATTTGCTATGTGTTACTTTGTCGTAGATATGCGATTAACGAGCCCTTTTAAAAATTAAAAAGAAATCAGAGAGCATATTCTAGTCCTCACAAAAATACAATCATTTAAACAAGCCTATCATTCTAAATTTCAAACTTACTGATCGCATCATAGAACTACTGCATGGTTGTTGTTGATCGTTAATTATGGGTGGCCCGTTTCCTCTTCACAGGAAGAGTTATCATTCGTGCCATTTATAATGTGCTATAGTTGAACAAAGGCATAATAAAAACCGCACTTTCTTCAGATTTTAACCCTAACGCAATCTACCCACCCATTTTACACCCCATTGATAAGCTTTTCCGAGCGTAAGTATATTATGATTGTTTTCGATTCAGGAGGTATTAGTTTGGTCTGTTAATAATCTATAAAGATTCACAAGATATGGAGTAAAATTGATTAAGCCTGTATATCGTGTATAAAGGCAAAGTGAAAATTTAAAAATTATGTCGTTAATATCTATTAACTCATCCATGAGAGGGCTACTAACCTGTGGCGTCAACGCAAACTCATCTTTCAGGTTCGCCGACTTCGGAGATTCTGTGTTCTATAAAGTGTTCAAGACTAGTTAGTATTGAAAAAAGTTTACACACAAGGCAAGACATAGATGAAATCTAGTATATAACATTTCCTAACATATAAATTCGACTGTTCATCTGGACTTACGTCACCAGTTCACGTCACAATTTCACTACACTAACTGTTGTTTGCCAATCATTAACGGACATTCTAAAAGATTTGAACATTTGCAATATATATATATATGTATATATATATATATATATATATATATATATATATATATATATATATATATATATATATATATATATGTATATATATATATGTATATATTACCTTTGTTAGTTTCCCTCTTCTGTGCATGACAACAATAATGACAACAACTATGACTATGACAACAGAAACTGCAGGAACAGAAATGAATATTGCTGAAGATTCACCAGCAGTAACTGTTACGCTGATATCCGGTGGTTCCGCATTCAGTTCTACCTATTGATTGGGAAGACAATATATTAAAATGATTTGAGAGTGGAGAATTGGCTGCCTATGGACGCAGAGCCAGTCCCTTGATCGTGCATCACTTTTCATTGTGTAAGTCTAAGGGCTACAAGACTCATTAGGCAACAAGTCAAACTTTCTGGTAAAATTTTGTAGCTCTGGGACAGATATTGGGACTTTCAACATTTTATTTTATAACTCTGAAGGGTTAAAAAATGTGAAACTTTTATTTACAAAATTAAATTTCCCCCCTACAGTAGTTCGGGAAAGGTGGTCATTTTGAATTTCAAGTGTCCGAAATATTGGGTTATTTCATGTTTCACTGGTACCAGCTATCTACGATGGCCCATTATTTTAATTCTTTATTTCGAAAAGAATTGGTTAACATTGAATACAGAAAGTTCAAGCAATTTTTTTCTTTCAATTTCGAGGCGCGTAGCTCTAGAAGACAGCGCGTTCTACTTTAATACTAACCCGTATGGAAAAGATACAACAGCGACTTGACATCATGGCGTAATTTATCCAAACGCATTCCAGCCGAAGATTATACCTTAACCTATGTTATTTATCGACAGTGTTTGGATCAGCTTTCTTTCAATTGTGTGTAAAGTTAAGACTGATCTTAAAGAGGTACACGCTTTGAAAATGAAAGCTCTACACGTTTTGCACCTAAAGGAAGCTTCGAGGCAGCATTTTTCAAAATCATGAAGAATGTACATCAGAGATTACCTTGCAAATTATAATGTAGAGAAACACATTTACCTAAAGTGACCGATATAAGCGATTTGAAACGGTTGTCGGCAGATCCCTATATTCATTTTACGACCACAAATTAACTTTACGATTTTCGCAAAAAACACTACTAAGAGCAGACAAGAGTGAGTCCGAATATCTGTCCTCGAGGCGTGTTTCGTTTAAGGGAGAAACTTCAGTAAATCCGTAATTTGAGGAGAAATTTCGGTATATACCAACATACCTGTGTCTTTTGTAATCATATTTTATTACATCTTCGTTTCTTCGACACTATTTTATATCACTTGCAAGTTCAAGTTTAGAGAGAAATATGCTATCTTAGGCCTGCTTACGCGAGGCATGTTTGCGACAGCGATCATTTACTTCAGCAGTTAGAGCAACCTTAAGCTGTTGGTGGCGCTGAATTTCCGGCAACACCACAAATACTGATAATGGCGCACGCGTAACCATGAAGATAACTGGTTTATCGGTGAGAACTAGAGAAAAAATTCACAGCAAGATTGTCACTAAGAGAAGGTACACCTACCTCTAATTCCGCCTCCGTTCTCAGTTCAGCGTTGTTGAGAACAGTAATGAAAAATGTACATGCAGTTTTACTTGGTGGAAAATCCTCAAAGGCACTGATGTTAAGGTCTATCAGATGCTCCCGGTAAGAACAAAGGTCAAGGGTCGGAATGCACGAACATGTTGCAGGTGAGCAAGGTGGATTTGATGGCTCCTGTAAAGTTGTTGCAAATGCTCAAATCTTTTAGAATGTCCGTTAGTGATTGACAAACAACAAAACTGTATAACATAACATAAGATGAGCTCGTGTAAAAATAAAGAAATAAATTTCAGATGTGCCAATTCACTTGCAACTTAGTATATGAGTAGTAAGTTAATACATACTATAAAGGTGTTTGTCTCCTTGTTTGTGTGCCTTGCAGTGTATTGTATTGCCGTCCGACAGTGGACCTGATACTTTAAATAAGTGTTAGTCATGGGAGTCATTTTTTATTTGTGTTGTTTAATTTACGTGTATTGAGTAGGAGTTCAAGTACAATTATTAATCTATGTATGTAGTACTAAAGATATTTGCTGTATTTGACTGCTCACCGAGGAAGGTCCTCCATTTACAGTTCTCTCCCCGTACATCAACGATGAGTTCACTCTGTCAAACAGCTTCCATTGGATTTTCAAAATACCACTCTCTCCGTCGTGTGCATTTACTACGACCCTGAATCAACAAACCAAACCATGATCATGCATTTCAAGGAATAGAGCAAATACGCAAACATTTAGTAATGGTGTTATTTTATCCTAAAAAGACATTGCAATCGGATTTGGGGTTTTGATTATCAGTTTATTGAAGTAAATTGTGTTTAAAATCGGCGTTCCATGGAAGTCTCTATCTTTCTGTTCCTCTGTCTGTCTGTTTGCCTGTCTGTCTGTTCCTCTGTCTGTTTGTCCTTTATTCATTCATTCTCTCTCTCTCTCTCTCTCTCTCTCTCTCTCTCTCTCTTTTGATGGAATGCATATTCATTTGAAAAATGTTTATCTTCGTTTCGAATGTGACCTTTGGACCCCAGGTGTCCTTTTGCTGTCCTCGGTGAAAGTCACATTGGTGATGACGGGGTTTGTTCTGTCTATATAAAACACGACACTGTCGTTTGCTGTATGACCAATGACGTCATGCGCTCTGAGCCAAACCGTCAGGCGTTCGTTCCTGGACTGGCTTTCCGGATCGGGTGGCGGAATGTAGATTTCAATCTGAAATGAAGGCACGACATTAAATATACGATTTCTTCCGTGGACGTGAACGATGGATTTAAGTGTTGATGGTACAGCGATCCAAACAGCGTTAAATTAATAAAGAAATAACGGACGACGCGCTGACCATTAACGTTTATTTATGGGCGCGGGCTCGAGGAAAGCCAAATTAACGGGTTCGGTTCGTCAAAATTTACGAAAATTTCCCGTGCGAACGACAGCGGGGCCCTACAACCTGTCAGTGAGTAGTGCGCGCGCTGCAAAAATTTTGCAAACCCGGAGATTTTTTTGAAAAAAAGCGTCTAAACTTGACCCTCAAATGCTCAATTTCATTTTGTGGTTGATTCTGATCTTTGCACAAATCACAATATTCGTTTTAGCCGTAAAGTTACAGTGTTTACAATATTATTCATATTCACGGGCATGAAAACAACCCATTTCTGTGTAATTGTGGGCAGTCACGTGGGTCAGCTCGACCAATTAAAACGCAATGGGCAGGACATGGAAATATAATGATTTATATTTTAGTGCGAAAACTGGAAAATTCGATCCACCGGTTTTTACATATATGCATCATCAGCTGCATGCCGTAAAGCATTAGGCTTTTCTATTTTTTACTTGTGAATTCGAAATCAAAGAATTCAAGACCAAGCGACTCGGCAGAAGACGGGCAGGGAATAAATTAGGTAGTTTGCAGCCTGGTATTATACCTTCGCGTCTCTGATTAATGTCCAGTTGTGTGGTTCAGCGCTGCCTGACGATGACATCGCATAATCTATCTGGAAAAAGACAATACCATCGGTATTGTGTATCGCCTCTCTCGAGCGTGACGTTGGGGGCTGACCAGTGACTTCGTCATACATCCTTGGCCATGGCTCAAGTTCCGCTATCCCGTTTAGCATATATTTGTCCCGATGCAGAGAGTTGTAGAAAAGTCCGTCCCAAGACAAGGATACCTACAGGGTAAAAGGGAAGTCTTGTATAAAGTACTATACAAGAACCAATAAAGAATAGACATATCGCGATTTCAACTAAATCGTACGGTTGTACGCCCATGAAAGGTTGTGGATATCTACACGATTACATTTTCCTTGTTTTTTGTCGTCATACCAAGTTCATTGTATTTGGACAAAAACGACGAAAACAAGTCAATTTTAACGTTTTCATCGCTTAAAGTAGATAAAAAACGTAAATATTTAATCTCGTACAATCATCGCAAAATTATTTAAGGTTTTAAATTTGACAAGGCAAGCAAAATATTAAAAACATATGCACTTGATTGCATATTCAATAATTTGCCAACATTTAATTGAAGACACGCACAAATCGATTTCGACTGTGCCTTTAATGGATTGTACTCAATGTAATAAATACAGGGAGTAACGAGAATTGAAAAATCACATTTGCTCTGATCTTACTAGAAAAAGATCACAAACTTTCGAAACCGAAAAAATACATAACCTTATACTGACCATATTCAAGATCTAGTGACCTTGCCATTATGAAAATGCAACTCACATTATATAGCAGTAATTGCTTGTGTAGACGGTATCATGAGTGAATTACTATACTGTACATTGGAGTAGATGTAGGAATACTAGCTTCGAAGTATTGAATTTTCTGAACAGATGCTAAATGTAACCGTAAGGGAACCTTCAGTATTTACAGAGGGGTGGGTCGGAGGAATTGCGTGCACACCTGTTCCGTAAAATGTTACCCCTCTATTGTCTTGTCTCAAATGTGACACTCCCTCTTGTCCCTCTTTTCCGCGACATTCTAAACTTGACCCTCCTCCCAATAACTGCAGTATTTACCCACGAATAACTGAACAATTTCTAGCCAATTTACATAACAATTGGTCGTTATGTAAGTTACGGACAGAAATTAAAGGGGGGGCGCTGGCGTTTAGGGAGGGAGGGTCGCAATTTATCATGCAAGGGTTTTGAAGGTCATACATTTGCGGGAGGATCACCATATTTTGCGCAACTAAAAGAAGGCAAGTTGTGGCTGATATAGTGCTTCACCCAAAAATATCAAATCATAATACACGGGAGTGTATCAGGCAAACTATTGACAATTTTTTTCTGCAAACAAGATATATCTGTACATTTGATAAAAATTTCACCGAAATGTTGATTTACTATACATGGCTGTCTATGAGGAAACTATAAATAATGTTTTTACAATACAAAACTAGGTAAATATGTGTATTTAAATACTCTTGATTATTGATATTGATGTACTTGATCAGACTACGGTGGCAACAAGTGGATGTGTGTGCCAGAAATTGGATTTTGGAATATCACCGAAATGTTAATTCACTACACATGTTAGTCTATGAGAGAACTATGGACTTTCACCAATATAAAACATAAAACTTACAATATCCTGGCATTTCTAGATGTTTGATGATTGATATATACTAACATTGCAAACCGATCCATATGCTTTTGTCTATTGTCTTTCATCAGTTTTAAGGTGTATAATTTAGGATACAACTGCTTCTTCTTTGCTTGTGAAGCTTGTCGATAATAATATGTATGTATTTAAAAGAATTAATGTATTTCGTCTGTGATTTCCTATTCAGGAACTATTGAGGAAATATCACATGGAAAATTGAAGGTTTGACCGTAAAATCAGCTTCTGTTAAAAAGAAGCCCCCCACGACAAGTTTATAAAAAATTACCCTCCCTCTTATACAGTTTCCTAAAAGGTGACCCTCCCCCAATACCCCGGCTTACCCCTGTAATTACTGAAGGCCCCCTAATTAACACCGTACTCGATAGGTGCAATTTAGTCAGTTGAGCGCATTGATAGTAAGAAAGAGAAAAGAGAATGCATATCTTGTTATCCGTTACCGTCTACTCACCTTTGATTGGGTAATCCAAAACACGCCGCCATTTTGGACAGCTTCTGCCGCTGTTATTGGTCTCGTGACAGTGATCGAAATTTCGCTGACATCGTCGTAGACAACGAAACGTCTGACTTTAGCGGAGTTACCGGCGGAGTCGTAGAGTGTCATTATAATAGCATAGACACCTTTAGAGTAAATGTATCAGTAAGGTTAATGAGCAGTGATGGACAATTATGTAAATGGAAACTTAAAACTCATTTTGAGTTTGATATTCCAAAGTGAGTACATTCACAAGTATGCTTTTTATGTCTTTCAACATTTTCTTGCTATGTGGAGATTTTTAAACAATGAGTTTCGTCTAACAATTAGTCCCTTAATTACAAAACAAACATAACGTTTAGTGGTTAAGCAGGTCTTGTACAACGTACATGGAGAATGTCCCAGAAACTTGCCATGGCAAAGTTCAAGCAGATTGTGCTGACATATAATTATTTGACGATCCTGTTTGTAAAAGAATTGTAAATGGGATATTGTACCTGGGTCAGGCAAAGGAAGGGTTGTTTCGAGGTCCCATGGACGGATGCTGAGTTGCCAAGCAACTGGGGTTTTGGAGTGCATGTCAAGGTTGTCCTCACTTGTGTTTGAGGTGAGCTGGAACGCTTCGCAATCGTAATGATGGATACCAGCGGGTTCATCAACCCATTCTTCTGGAAGCCATCGTATGGTGACGTTTTTCTTAACATTTAGAAAGAGAAAAATTATAATGCAAAGACCTGTGCAATGTTCCTCTGTTATTACTCAGACTGAAATGGTTGGAGTAGAGAGACTACAGCTGTTATAACCCCTAAAAATGGTTGAGTAGAGAAACAACAAACATTCAAATTATTTCCGATTGCTCATTATTACAACTAGTGGGAACTTTTCCGAGGCCCCCTACAACAACAACAAAAAAACCCAAAAAAATAAAACAAAAAACTAACAAAAAACATGATAGAAGAAACAAATATTGTACAGCAGCACTAAAATCAGACGGATTGTCGTCTTATTCGGGAATTGGCCACTGTGTTGCGAAGAAACCTAGTACACTTCCAAACAAAATGTTTACCGTGCTGTATCTAGCAGTTGACGATTGAAGAATGTCGATAAGCTGAATATTAATGAAAATGACATTTACAATTTGCGATAGTGGATCTTGTGAGTGGAACGAAGATCCTTTTTTTGGTGACTATACACTTTCGAGCTGTACGTCTATAGCCATAAAGATTTACATAGACATGAATGTTGCCCTATCTTTGGAATTGTAATTTGTATTTTTTTATTACATTTCTATTTGGTATTGATTTCGGAAGAGTTGCAAAACTTACGTTTTTTGTGTACGGATGGCTTATATTAAGAACTTTGGCACTACAGTCTGTATCGTTTCGACAAACTGAGTGCACAGGTGGTAAAAAGTCGAAAACATAAACCGATGACTTTTCTTCAGTATTTCCTTCGTAGAAAAATGGGCCATCGATGGCAGTCGAGTCTTCTTGATCAAAGTTGTTTATGTAAATGAATCCACCATTCTTCACGTTAAGCGTCAAAGACAGCCTGTAACAGAACCATATCAGACATTAGTTCATGTATAGTGACGTGCTTATTTTGAAAAAGTACATGTTTCAAAACGTTTTCCTGTAGTCTTATCAGCATGCAAATAAATCTTTAATTTGCTTCAGTACAATATTTGCTGTAGCACCATGCAGCAATCATTGCAGTTTTTAAACCTTTAAATAGGGTCGGGACTCTTACATAAGCATCAAGACTCTAACATAAGCTAGCGATATAATCTTTGTATATAAGAAAAACTACAAATTATTAATGCAAAATAATCTACGCTGTTAATCAAACGCTCTGAGTTGGTTTCAAAATGTCGCTACCAAAACAAATATTATTTATCAAATTTTAACGCCACCTACAAATAGTATGTTACGTCCCGAACATATATTGAGAGTGTAGCTAAGAATCATTTCACCTCTTCTGTCTGAAGATTGAAGGATGCATGAAGCTTAGTAACAGATATCATTTCTTAGTACTTGAAGTACTTATGTGTTATTATTTATAACGCTCTGCTTAAGAATCGAGCACTTTAATTTCCCACAAGGTCATCTGTATACTTCAATATATATATATATTATATATATATATATATATATATATATATATATATATATATATATATATATATATATATATATATATATATATATATATATATATTACAGGCCTCGGTGTAACTGCAAATCAGTGCATTGATTTGTATAGGAACACCCGGAAGTTAGCGGGCCGGTGAACGATGTACTGACCGGTTTCCATGGTTACCCGTCCAGTGAAGCCCTTCGACGTTTACGACGTCAAGGTAGACTCTGAATGCTAGATGTAAAATATCCATGCGCGCACTATACTCTTTTGATTTTTTTTACTATCTGTTTGATGCAGGTCGATAATGGTAAATTGTTTGAAAATGCCCTGCATATAACTAAATGTTTAATGGCATTAACTGTGAAGAGACATGTAATAAAAATATTATTGCCTGAATACATTTTATTATGTACCCTCCCAGCAGGAGACAATGTGCCCTCCTGGCGTCGGGCAAATGTCACCTGCTCTCGGGCACATAAACCTATGTATTCAGGCAATAATATATATATATATATATATATATATATATATATATATATATATATATATATATATATATATATATATATATATAAGAAGTTACAAAAGTAAGGAATTTTATCTCCTGCAAACGTTCATACAGCGCCACCTGTGGCGGGGGTCAAGAGGGCATCGTGTGGGCTTGTACCATCCTCTTTTGCCCTGAGACGTCCTCCAGGCAAGACTGCCATTTCGGCAGCTGGACCTCATCTGAACTTTAACAACGGTAACGGTATTTATAACATTCCTTTCTTCACAAGAAACCATGCCCCTATCCGTGTAGTACTTTTGGGGCATTCTTTCATACGCCGTTTAGGACAATATACGCGCCGGAACTCACTCATTTTTTTCTGTTTGTTCGAAGCGTGTTTGTGAGGGGTACCAGCGGAGGTAGCTTCCTCGGAGGACATCGTACGCGAGAGACGTTTCGCCAGATTTTGTATTTTCGGCATCGGTACAAACGATCTCTGCAGTGTGCACGATTCACAAGCGGCTTTTGCTCATAGGATTATTTTATTCATGCAGAATTTCCATCGGCATTTCAACGTTCGGATATTTTCATTAGTTGTAAGCTAAGTTTTGCATCGTGCCCGGGGCCCGTGTACAGAAAACATCCGGGACTTCAATGCACGTGTAGACGCCCTGTACAACAACTTGAGGGAGGCTTTGGCGGGAAATCCCTTTGTGTTTTCTGGTCACATGTCGGGTTATGGCGGTCATCGCTACAAGTATTCTACAGTGACGGGGTACACTTTAACGCGCCGGGTATGCGCCGGGATTATCGGAGTGTACGAGTGTACGAGGTGCTTTACTTCGCGCTTGTCGAGCATTGGCATCTTTTTAATTTTTTTTAAAGTTTTAGCTGTGGTCGAAGTTTCGACAGAGTGGCAACAAACCAGGACATGGGAATCATGTGTGTGAATCTTGCTACATACTTCTCCCTACGCGGCTTGTTCAAGTTGTTGCTGTGCTTACAGCCCATTACAGGTCCCCAATGTCGGTTGTTGCTGTTTTTACAGCTTGTTCATTTTCCACTTCGGTGGAATGTCAGCTGCTCTTGTAGCGCTGTTGTTTTTTTTTTTCCACATTGTTGGGTTCAGCTGTGTTATTCAGCTTGTTTTTTCCCTCAGTTGTAGGGCCCCTTCATTGTTGGGACCGGCTGGGCATGCAACTTTGACATTTTGGCTGCGGAAGGGGTGGATGTATTTTCAGGGCAGCGTCCCTGAATGGATTCTCCATGCCTTGGATCTTGCTGCCACTCAACCAGAGCTTTTCTTTTCCTCATCACCTGTAGTCGTGCACATGTCCAATTGAGGGAGCGTTGCAATTTCAGTTTTCTGTCTTAGATTTGCAGTAGTTTAGCATGTGACCAGCTGTCGTAAGTTTGGAACGGTTTGGTTTATTGTAAACTATTCAGTGGAACTCAGGTAATTTCCTTTTGCTGCCTAGTTTTCCTTTTCTTAGCTCATAGCCATGGCTCTAAGCAAAAAGGTAGCACAGAGAAGGCAG
Organism: Ptychodera flava; assembly: GCF_041260155.1. Taxonomy (NCBI): domain Eukaryota; kingdom Metazoa; phylum Hemichordata; class Enteropneusta; family Ptychoderidae; genus Ptychodera; species Ptychodera flava. The sequence goes on from NC_091929.1 coordinate 7,061,141, forward strand.
CTAGCTCCAGTGCCTCAAGTAAAAGAGCAGTTACAGGTATGGTTCCTGCCAATGGTAGTTGTCTTCAGCAGCAGACAGTTAACAGCATCATTGTCATCAGCTTCTACAACAGTGGCAAGGGCTTCAACTCAGCTTGAGATCTTCACAGTCAAAACAGCCTACTTGAGATACCACAGCATCAACAACAGGCATATCTGCAGAACACTATCCATAACACGGTCCTTTTAATCAAAAGGCAGATGTAGAGTCACGCTGACATCACTCCATGTAGGTAACAATTACCTTATCCACAAATGGGGCTAAAGTAAGTATATGATACCTGTTTTCACCTACAGGTAAAAACAGTTTGTTAAGGCAAATGACGTATGCACTTCTTTTGAGCATTCATAGGCTGTCAGTCTGAGGGATTCTACGCAAAGTAATTTCTGTCAGTTCAAATTTATGAGAGCAGTAGTAGTAGAGATATAAATTCGCGGCGGACTTCATGTCCGCGAGTGACTTGTCGCCCAACATTGGGTTACAACTAGTGTGCTTTTTCATTACCATTACTAGTTATGTGTTCAAGATCAACCAGTTCACATTTGTCAAGATTGTACTTCATAAAGTTTGCTTGCTGTACATTTCATTCATAAAGTTTGCTTGCCGTACATTTCATTGCTGTGGTCGAGCTTTTGCTGCAACAAAGTGGCGTCAGACTGAGTCATGTGGTTTATGTTTGGCAGCCCTGCTTATTGCTTCCCATTAAGCTGGATTTTGCTGGGCTTACAGCCCATTACAGGTTCTCAATGTGGGGTGTTGCTGTGTTTACAGCATTTTCACTTTTTCCCATTGTGGAATTTAGTGTGTTTTTCAGCTGGGTTTTCCCCTCATGGTTGGATTCGGCTGTGCTGGTCCACTATGTTGGGTGTTGCTGTATGTTCAGCTTTTGCATTTTTCCCTTGTGGAATTTCCCTCATGGTTGGATTTGGCTGTGCTGGTCCAATATGTAGGGTGTTGCTGTGGGTACAGCGTCTTCCCTTTGTGGAATTTGTTTCCCAGCTGTGTTTTTCCCCCACATTGTTGGATCGGCTGGGTCAGCAGCAGTGTTATTTTATCCGCTTGTCATATGTGGGAGGCAGTGTCAGCATGTTACTGCCCGGGCTCCTTTACTGGTTTTCCCATGTTTGATTCTGTCTGCCACTCAACCTATTAGCTATGTAATAGGTATAATGCAACCACATTATTGAGACTCTGTCGAATTATTTTTCTGCCTAGTTCTCCCTTTGTTTTCACCAACAGGCATGGCTCATGGAAAAAAAACTGTACAAAAGAAGAAGGCAGCTAACCTCATTGCCACTCAGCATATTCAAATCCTGCATCAGACAGTAGGGCTACAAGGCAACAATCAACAACATCAACTTTACAAAATGGACATATATTTTTGTTTTCAGTCATTCTTTAGGATATATAAGTTTATCCTCTCTAGATCAATATGAAGCTGGATTATTGTTCATAAGACTTCAAAGTTATAGTAATGGCTCATCTATCTTGCTATGTCTTGCACATATATTTACAAAGGCAAGCCTTCCAATAACCAATCAGAGGTTTCAGATGTTTGGAATCTACTTGCCAGTTGAAGACCCAGTTTTAGTACAGCAACTGTGCGCCGTGCGTGGTACAGAGTCAAATGTTGTAAGCCAGCTTCCCCTTTCAAGTAGAGTCAATTTAACGGGAAATCAGCTGTGTTTTCTGGTTTGCCAGTGTGACAAATTTTTTAACCTTCCTTTATCAATATGAGTGCATTACTGCTACTTTAAAAACAGGCTCTCCAGCAATCATCCAGAGGTTCTGGACGTATGAAGTCTATTTGCCTAAATGGTCGTTGGGTACAATCAGTTAAGTTGTGAAACAAGTATATATATAGGTCATCAGTTTAAGGCCAAGTTTAGCATAGTAACTGTTCGCAGGGGCTGCAGTAAGTATATATATAGGTCATCAGTTTAAGGCCAAGTTTAGCATAGTAACTGTTCGCAGGGGCTGCAGTAAGTTGTGCCATTCTGGCTTATTATCTGATGTCCCGAAAAATGTTCAAGTGACAACATATAAGGAGCAAGTATGCTTTGTAGGGTGGGGAGGAAGCTGGTTAGAAATATGTTTATAAAGTTCAGGAAGTTTTTAGGTTCACACTATGCGCTTCCTCCAGACTAGCAGATTCCATTTCACATTACTAACAATTATTTTTGCTATCTTTGCATTCCACGCATTGTGATTCCATATGATTGACTAGGCTTTTTCAGAGAGAATTTTCCCTCAAAGGGTTTTTAATCTCTGTTTTTTAGAGCAAGTCTCTCTTTGGTTTGTGTTTAGCCACAGTAGGAAATACAGTTACTCATTTCGAGTTTTGTTCCTTGTTTCCCAAGGTAGTAATACAAAGAGGGGGGTCAACAAGACTCGTTTGTAGATAAAGTACAAAACGTAGTTTACAGACTTTACAATTGTTACGGATTTACCTCTATTGCTGCAATAAGTAGCGTAGCCAAGCACAGTATATAAGTAGGATGGCTAAGTTATTGCTAGTTAGACACTGGTGCTGTGCCAGTATAAATTTTGCATACATCTGTGAAACATGCATGAGTCACAGTTCATTTGCCAGTTTCTCAACACGGCACGGGTCAACGTAGCAATCAAGACAAGTCACTGTTCGCAGGGGCTGCAGTGACGTGGACTTTCTTCTTGTGGGGCCGACACAAGGTGTGTCTTGTGGCGTGTTTGGGCCCCACAAGATTGGGGCAAGATTAAATGAGTTACCTATGTAGGTGAATTCTTTGTTAGACTGTTAATTGGTCACCCATTTGTGGCCCACTTTATGTATGTCACAGTTAGCAGCATGTTAATCATTGTAAGGAAATTTGTTTGTGTGTCAGTTTATTGGTTACCAATTTTGTGGCCTAATTGATGTATCTCATCTTTGCAACTTTAATTTTATCACAAGTGTAAGTAGGTTAGTTATTGTAAGGTCACACGTTTTGTATTATGTTTGCGTGTCATCAATTAGTGGCCTGTTTGATGTATTTTACAGTTACAGTTTCTCATTAAATGGTCGCCCATTTGGTGGCCCATTTCTCCCACAAAGACATGAGTTGGGTATTCCTTAATTTTGCTGGTGTTGTAGCTGGCTGGGGCACAGCATCACTACCAGTGATGTGGGGCCTTGTCCAGCATTGACAGCGTTTGCAGGGGATAAAAGAAGTTACAAAAGTAAGGAATTTTATCTCCTGCAAACGTTCATACAGCGCCACCTGTGGCGGGGGTCAAGAGGTCATCGTGTGGGCTTGTACCATCCTCTTTTGCCCTGAGACGTCCTCCAGGCAAGACTGCCATTTCGGCAGCTGGACCTCATCTGAACTTTAACAACGCCCTCCTCCTCCCCTTTCCACCACATTTTACCATGTATGGATTTGTGTTTGGGCCCCACAAGATTGGGGCAAGATTAAATGAGTTACCTATGTAGGTGAATTCTTTGTTAGACTGTTAATTGGTCACCCATTTTGTGGCCCACTTTATGTATTTCACAGTTAGCAGCATGTTAATCATTGTAAGGAAATTTGTTTGTGTGTCAGTTTATTGGTCACCAATTTTGTGGCCTAATTGATGTATCTCATCTTTGCAACTTTAATTTTATCACAAGTGTAAGTAGGTTAGTTATTGTAAGGTCACACGTTTTGTATTATGTTTGCGTGTCATCAATTAGTGGCCTGTTTGATGTATTTTACAGTTACAGTTTCTCATTAAATGGTCGCCCATTTGGTGGCCCATTTCTCCCACAAAGACATGAGTTGGGTATTCCTTAATTTTGCTGGTGTTGTAGCTGGCTGGGGCACAGCATCACTACCAGTGATGTGGGGCCTTGTCCAGCATTGACAGCGTTTGCAGGGGATAAAGAAGTTACAAAAGTAAGGAATTTATCTCCTGCAAACGTTCATACAGCGCCGCCTGTGGCGGGGGTCAAGAGGTCATCGTGTGGGCTTGTACCATCCTCTTTTGCCCTGAGACGTCCTCCAGGCAAGACTGCCATTTCGGCAGCTGGACCTCATCTGAACTTTAACAACGCCCTCCTCCTCCCCTTTCCACCACATTTACCATGTATGGATTTGTGTTTGGGCCCACAAGATTGGGGCAAGATTAAATGAGTTACCTATGTAGGTGATTCTTTGTTAGACTGTTAATTGGTCACCCATTTTGTGGCCCACTTTATGTATTTCACAGTTAGCAGCATGTTAATCATTGTAAGGAAATTTGTTTGTGTGTCAGTTTATTGGTCACCAATTTTGTGGCCTAATTGATGTATCTCATCTTTGCAACTTTAATTTTATCACAAGTGTAAGTAGGTTAGTTATTGTAAGGTCACACGTTTTTGTATTATGTTTGCGTGTCATCAATTAGTGGCCTGTTTGATGTATTTTACAGTTACAGTTTCTCATTAATGGTCGCCCATTTGGTGGCCCATTTCTCCCACAAAGACATGAGTTGGGTATTCCTTAATTTGCTGGTGTTGTAGCTGGCTGGGGCACAGCATCACTACCAGTGATGTGGGGCCTTGTCCAGCATTGACAGCGTTTGCAGGGGATAAATATATATATATATATATATATATATATATATATATATATATATATATATATATATATATATATATATATATATATATATATATATATATATATATATATATATATATATATATATTCCTAAAACAACTTACAAAACCAAATCCCATGGTGTTGACCTATGTATTCAGGCAATAATATATATATATATATATATATATATATATATATATATTATATATATATATATATATATATATATATCTTCCTAAAACAACTTACAAAACCAAATCCCATGGTGTTGAGACAAAATGCATTGAGGAGCGAGTTTAAACGAAAGAAGCATTAACCCATGAAGACATAGCTATCTAAATAATAATTTGTCCGTCGACCTGTCATTGTGTTGAATGTCAAGATCGAGATCAATTTGATGACTGCACGATCTTCTTGATAATTCATTGGCCGGTACGTTGATGATCCCTGTTTGGTCTGATAGGCAGGCACTGATACCGCTGTCCAGGGGAATTGTGTCTGGAAATTACCGGAATAAAATACGTCAGACGAATCTCAGATTTATTCAGCTGCCACATTTAATGCGTTTTTTGGAAACTTTCAACCCTTGCCTGTCTTACTCTCATGTGATCCGAACTGCTGGAATTTTAAGGCAGACAATGTAACATTGAAGTCATATTTTGGAAATAACGAATACAAAACAAACAAATATATTCTGTGCATAATAAGGCGCACAGCATCAGGATTGGAGAGACAGCAATGCAAGATTGAAGTCCATATATGTTGCCTTTCCCAACCCTCCAGTAATTTATCGCGACACTTAATTGTCTTTTGCCAGACAAATATGTCTTTCTTTCTTAAAATTCTAGATCTTTATTTTTGTCCCTCCTTCTTTCTGATTTATTACCCTTTCTGTCTTTATTTATTAATTTACAACCTTTTTGCTGGTTATTTACAAAACAGAGAACAAAAGTTACAAATCACATAGAAAGAAAAACAAACAAACCGACAACCTTCAACAAGATTAACTGTCGTTGGGGGCGCTTGTCTCTTTCCAGAGAGTTTCAGTAAAGCTCTCGTACCTTTGAAACAGCTTCCCCTTAGGTCTTGGTGTGCTTCCCGTAGTGCATTTTACTGAATAACACATCAAAATTTAAATTCATACCTATAGAAAGAACCTTATTGGTGATCAATCTGTGATCAGACCTTGTAATAAAATTATTCAATTGCAGGTGAAATGTCTTTCTGGACTCGCAATATGTTTACACGTAAGCTTTAGGAGATTCTGACCGCGGCATTTATGTCAGAGACGAAACTCAGAAGGGTCGGTTCTCTATTTCTGGCGTCAGAATCAAAACATTAAGCATCTGACTAGAACTTGAAATCTCGGCCTTTGTTTAAAACCATCAAGATTCTTAAAACAAATCTTGTGGTTTGTTGAACAAAGTTAGGTCGCCCTCTCCTTCTATCCGTAAAGTGGTCTAAGAGTCCGAATGCTCAGCACTAATTTTTGTTTTCTATCTCGTTCACTCCGCCTTTCCCAAAGCTGTCTTGCTCGCTATGGTCCTGCCTGAAACAGGTTTGTTTCCACTCACGGAAATGATTTGTTGAGGAAACAAAAATAATGTCCTGCATTGTTTACACATAATCAGTAAAAAGGAACTGGACGCACATCGTATATTTACAATCCCTGATCCCGGATTTATGCTCTCTATCAACAGTAGAATGTCCTGTTTATGTGCTGCTATGTATGATTAGAACGCAAAAAGATGAAGTAAAGAATAAGGAAGTTGCTATTTTAAAATTATTTAAGAGTAATGGTGACATCGAATATTTACAATCCCTGACCCTCGATGTATGATGTCTATCGACAGAGGATTGGCTAGTTTATTTTGGTCACTGTGTAGGATTAGGTTGTTTTGGCAAATATTAGCTATTTGCCGATCCAAGAAAAACGGTAGAGACAAGAATAAGGCAGAAGTTATGTTTGTAAAGAAAATGACAATTCATCGTAAAATAGCACGTTTTACTGCAGAGTGGCAATCGGCAAGTCATATTTGCTCGAGCTCGTTGGAAACACTACCGATGATCCTTTTGGAAACCAAAGAAGGATCATCGTATAGTGCCTGACTTCTGCGTTAATAGTGATTATACATTTAATAAAAGCACTCGGTTTTGTTGAGTTTAGAAGCTACCTAACACAGTCACGAATGAGGCGATTTTACATTTTGAGGAAACAATGGGCTCAGCCTATTTTTATGACGCGTGAAATACAGTATGCACTGTAAAAAAATTGTAGGTGAGAATTCGTGTCATTAAATGGTTCCATCGCATTGTTTTGATCAAACGAGTACAGTGAAGCTGATGTTGAAACTCCCTAGTTGATCAAAATGAAACCACTTGACGAAATACCCGCTGGTTGGAATATCGACAAAACTACATGCCCCTTTATAAGAAAGCTCCGTGAATTTAATGTGTTTTATTGATCAAAATAAACAGCTTTCATTTAAGACATAAGCCTCTCTCTTCTCAAATTCATTGGTTATTGAGACTTACAAATTATTTATGTTGTTCTGTTTACTGAAACATGTTGAATTAGCAACCATTACGCATACTGTACTCAGACCATTTGTCTATATTCGCATAACAAGTACATATATGCTGCAGATAATTTCAGGTATATATACGTGCCATAAATTATGGCATCCGGGCATTCATTGATATAACAAAAGAGGGAGGAGGGAGTCGAGATGAGACAACTGATAATTAAGGTCTTTTCGAGAGGAGCAATAGATAATGGTTGTTCACAGGCATCAAGAATAACCAAAATTAAAAAAACATGACGACTACATGTAATTCCATTCAGAAGAAGCAATATTTTGGATATCCGAGGATGAATATTTTTCTCTTGAAAACAATTCACCATCTCACGTGAATAAGGACATCATAGCGAAACATATATTAAAGGATTATTAAAGATGATGTGTTATTTGATGGTAAAAAAGGGTGTTGTTAAAAGTTTCCGTAAGGAACTTTAAAGTAATCCTTTTAGGAAATGAGAATAAAGGGTAATCATACAAAATTTGAAAACTAGAGAGACAAATTCCTAAGATGTTCACCGACACCTGAAATTCGAAACGGCCATCATCTCTAATATCATGTAAGGCTCTGCCCTTGGTGTCGCGCCAGGGGTTAAGATTGGCAGTGTTATTTGTATTGATTCATGATAAAATAGAATTAATTGTTACTTCTTATACGTTTGTATGACAACTATGCCCAGTTTTCCTCTGATGAAAGCAGTTCATGTACATACACGACGTCAAACCTTGCAGCAGTGCAGGTATAGATTTTCTGTATAATTATTGGTAAAAATGTTGAACAACAATTGGCAATTTTTACCATGATAACTGCCTATTGTGTTAAACAAGGGACGTATTATGCCATCATTATCATTGCAATGGTAACCTCACTGCCCACCTTCAACTTGCAAGCTGAAAACTATAGCTTTCCGTCTAAAACTGGCAATTTTCGAATCTAGTTATTGACACAAGGGGCGCTTTCCTAAAATTCAATCCCAGCATTCTTTGCGTATACCAGCCTCCCCCCCCTCCCGTTCATATGCACGACAGTTTTCTCCCTTTTTCTATTTTTTATGTGTGATATTAACGATCTTTTGTACCAGCTACAAGGTGGATAACAACACTTACTGGCTAATAAAAGATACATATTTTATAAATGGCATGTTATAAAATAATAATTTGCACGTTTCGTATTTGTTTATTTACGAGTACTCAAAAAACATGGCGGCGCCCATGAAAGTAGGGTACACTTCCGGTTACTCGCATAGTATATTATGAATCTGCGCATGCGTAGTCAGTAAGCCGCTGGCGCGACTATTAAGATGAGGAAAACATACATTGACGACTTTATTTACTCTATAAGCGTCAAAATTTGCTCCCTCATTTAGTGGACCTAAAGAGTACTGTTAAAGTTTGAAAGTCAAAATATTTGTTACCGAGACGCATTCTACCCAAGTGATAGAAAGGTGTTATTTGTATTATCACTTACCGCGTGTAATAGTCCACTGCATAAAGGCAGACACCACACCAAAACCTGTGTCGTTGACGTAGTATGGTTTGACGATCGAGTCAAGTGAGGGGTTATAACTTGAAGTCCAGTCGATCTTAACTGAATCGGCACCCGACTGACAATATCCAATATTATCAATACCACAGTCAATGTCACAAGTGATGTCACTTCCGATCACCTTGAGTTTTCCTGCACAGTTCTCCACATCTGGGTTTGTAGTCACTGGTTAATAAAGAAGGAATATCATGGCACGACTGTTATTCGTGCTAACACACATTTCAAATCCGAAGTTGAATTTGCTTTTTCCTTCCAACCGGTCTTAAGTTATAAAATTTTGACTTCTATAAAAGCGACACTTTGGCCGGGCGAATTTTTCCCCCATTTCAACGAAGAGGGGAAAGTTTCGTAAGTTTGATTTAATCTATCTTATTTCGTCATTGGAGCTTGTACAATTAAAACTTGTTATCAGCAGTTGGATTGGGATAGAATCTGATGAGTATGTTCATATTTTAAACGTTTCTAATACATGTGTAGTAGACAGAAATCATTCTGCCGTGTGTGGACCCTCTCGCGTTCCGCGACCCTTTACTGTTCGCCAGAGTGCCTGCATACGACTAAATGTTTCAGTCTACCACTATAGTCAACAAAGTTTAAAGCACAACAAAACGAAACATAATCCTGAACAGCATTACACTCTAAAGAATAATGGATAATGTGACCTACACTTAAGACAGTTGTTGCCATAGAAACCGTGCAGACAAGAGCACGTCGACGGCAGTCCTGGACACGTTCCTGGATAACAAAACTTGCTGTCTAGTCTCCAGGAGCAGCGTTCTGCCGTTGACAGAAAAACAAAAACAAAAAACAAATCAAAACAAAACAAAAACTACTGAATAAATAGGAACAGAGGAATAGGAAAATTATACGCTATCCAATATGTTTCTTTAAAATTATTTCTGGTTATTATATTTTTTCTCATTGTTAATGTTTAGAGCACGATATTCTCACGTGACGGTATATATATGTTTAACTTTGCTGAGCATACTTGTAACGAGGTAACATTATTTACGCAATGATTGTACTTTTGACCCCGACTTTTTTATGATGAATTTATTGATTTGACTCGACAATCTTGGTTTCTTGTCATCTCATCTTTTCTTACTTTGTTAAATGTACCTTACTTTGTCAACATTAATAAAAAAAGGTGTAATGAATTTCACGGTCATTCAAAAATGAGAATATGCTTCGAGTTGATACCGAACACCACGGTACACTCAAACACATAAACCTTTACATGACAAACATAGATCTTTGGAGCATCAACATACGTTCACATTTTCGATTTTGTATTCCTTGATCTTCTACCAGGTCGTAAGCTTTCTTAAGTCCACCTCTATCGAACTCGCACTTGACACAATATTGATCATTACTCGAAGCACAGCGTGTGTCTTCACAGTTTTCAACACCTTCACAATCTGGGAAAGAGAAAACGTGAATATAAAAAGAGCAACTACCTCCATAAAAAATCGTCTCTTACAATATTGGCGACGACGATAACTAGTGACGATGATGATGCTAATAATATAATGATAATAATATTTATTTCTTTTAGAGCGCATTACATTTTTAAAATCTCAATGCGCTTTACACAACACTAAAAAAGAGGTAAATTATAAATAAAAATTACGAGAAAAGACTGATAAAATGCAAAAAGATAAAATTTTAAAAATGTATAGGAATAACATTATCTAAAAAGATAAGTTTTTAACTGACTTCTAAAATTGTTATAAGAATTAGCAAGCCTTATCTCAAATGGTAAAGCATTCCACAAATGGGCTCTATTGCCATAAAAAGCCGTGTTGCAAACAGGCTGATGCAAAATGATCGCACCACTAGACTGGGACCTAAGTGTACGACCAGTATGACGTACTGTAAGCATTTCTGCTAGATAGTCGGGGGTTGGCCTGTAATAATTTGTAAGTGAAACAAAGAATTTTGAAATCATTTATTCCTGGACAGGAAGCCAATGTAAATATGTAGTACTGGACTTATGTGGTCCCTTTTCTTCTTTCTGCTAACAAGCCGAGCGGCTGAATTTTGAATAGCCTGGAGTTTACGTATTTCAAAGTTCGGAAGACCAAAAAGAAGACTGTTGCAGTAATCTAAACGTGATGTAATGAAGGCATGAACAAGTTTCTCCGTGGTAAGCTTACGTTGGTCAAGAAGATCACGAATCCTTTCTAACCTCCAAATCGCATGTGATGCTGATCCACAAATATTTGTAACATGGTCTGACATGGTGCAGGCAGAGTCCATTGTAACACCTAGATTGCGAACTGATTCAGATGGATATACACTAACATCACCAATTCGAAAATTACATCGAGGGACAATTCTCTCAATCCCAAATGTGGAGGAAAAATGTACAACCTCTGTCTTACCGTCATTGAGTGCAAGCATATTGACCCTCATACATCCCCGAATCTCGTCTAAACACGACTCGATCGTGGCAATGGGAACCTGGTTACCATCGCATGTAATATAGGATTGGGTGTCGTCAGCATACATCATGGAATCTAAATCATATTTGTTAATAATGTCCTCCAGGGGTGCCACATATAGAGACTAAAAAGAATTGTCCAAGGACAGAACCTTGAGGAACACCACAAAACAACGACTGTTCTTCCGATAGGATTGACTTGACGCAAACTGACTGTGTACGTCCCGTAATGTAAAAATTTAACCAGTCAAAAACAACACCTCTGATGTCAAACCGATGACGCAGCCTGTGTAACAGAATGACATGGTCAATCGTATCGAAAGCAGAAGAAAGGTCGAGTAAATCAAAATTACATCTTTACGTTTATCTAAAGAGCGTAGTACGTCATTCTGCACTCTAATGGGGGGCAGTTTCTGTGCTGTAACCCGCCCTATAGGCAGACTGACTCTTAGCAAACAAATTGTTGTTATGTACTGGTAGGTATGCGTTCAATTGAGTGGAAAGTATCACCGCTAATGATGATGATAATGATGATTATATTGTTGCAGCTGCTGCTGCTGCTGATGGTGATGACGATGATGACAGATGCTAAAATGATAACACTACGATTGTCATAGCTACAAAGATTTTCATGCACTTTTTCAATGCAATTTTTGTTGAAGCAAATTGAAAGTGTCTGAACAAAAAAAAAGTTTTTTCCGCTATGGGCATTTGAAATGAAGGCGTTGTTTCTACCATGTTGACAATCAGATGCATTGGACAGAAGAAAACTCCTTTGAGTTGACCTGTCTTAAACATAAAGTAAGGCCACGTCTTACAGCAGGTTTAAAAAAGGACTGACCATTCGACAACATAGTCTCTATTTTCGCATTCCTCGTCCTTTTATTTTTCCGACGATTTATAGATCGATTAAAAGTGTAATTATTATTATATAAAGCAAGGTACCTATGCACTGGTAGTCATGGCAGTGTCCGCTACAATCACCTGTATAGTAGTAATACTCATGTACCACAACATATCTCAGTACAGTTCTGTATGTTACTCTGAAAACAATATAAAAGAAATTATCATGATGTTACCGTTCTCAATTACAAATTAGAATGAGATAGATGTAGCAATGCAGTTATATTATCTGTACCGAAAACGGAAAATTGAATCTGTCTAATTAAATATGTTCGTCAGATAATGGCATAAATAAGTGAAGCTAAAATAACAGACGACCAATCCTCCTGGAAAGTTTTCATTTATTGAAATGTTTGTGAATACAAATGAGAAAACATTACCTTTGGTTGGAATGATGTGCTTTAATTTATCCTTCAGTGAGTTAATAAAGGTCGAAATTAATAGCTATGCCATAAACTTAGTGATGTGAACTCACCTATATCTTAAACACTCCGTCCACCAAGGACCGGCACACCGGGTCAAAGTTCGATAGGTGGAGGTTATAATAGTACTTTGCGTTACAAGTTTTGTCCTCGACGAGCGAAATGTACATCTATTTGGCCTAGAAGGATGCAGGAAAATCACGCTCTAAATACACGTTAAAGTAAAATATTCCCCGATATCGGGAGTTTGCTATTAAACGCAGTTTTGATCAGCCGTTTTCAGTGGAGAGTTTAAATCATTTTTTTCACCGTAATATCAAGTGTCAATGTGCAAATTGTCAACATTCTTTATGAAAATGACTACGATTGTCTGCTTCTTGATTTTATAACAAAATCAAAATTTCGATTTTTATAAAAACAACACAGTGGAACTGAAAGCTTTAACATAAGTCTACACGTAACACGATTGGAACTAATTTGGGATAATTGGATTTTCATATTTTTCAAATAAATCAAAAATGTTAGGAGCCCTATGGCTGAATGTTGCAATATTACAAATTACTCATAAAAACAAGTGTGTAACTTCAAAAGAAAGCAGATGAGCTAACATTTGCAGATCAAATAGACATTACTTCACCATCCAATTATCCCAGATTAGTTCCAATCGTGGTACGTGTAGCAAACCAGCGAATGTTGGTAAAATGTTCAGTCTAAGTGCTCGAAAATAAGTTCCCGAGGTTAATGCGATTTTAATATCTTGGATGCGTACCTAAATCTCTGGCTGATATCTCCACTTTTTTACCTCTTACAGTTGCTCCAATTCCCGTAAACTCCTTATTTCAACTTAGCTGCATTAAAACATGATGCATATTAAGGTAGTATGCACCTCAAAAATGAAACACGCAAACTTCTGCTAAAACTTTCGTCAATGGATGTCTCTCACCAAGTCAAGAATAAAATCAGGCAGCCTCACCTAGCAAAGTTTGACACTAGAGAGTCAAATCAAAAATGAAACATAAAAGATTATAATTCTTCTCAAAATCCAAGTTGCTTTTGTTTCCAAGGGCGCGCATAAATCAGAAAAAATACACACATTTTTTAATAAGTTTTAGTATCGTAAACATTGATACGAGGCTCACCTGTAACAGCATAAGGAAGTTTTAACTCTAAAATCGACATTTTATACATTTTTCATTTCAAAAGAGACTGATCTGTTTCAGATATTATTTATTTTTTCATGAAATATGACAGGCTTACCAGCATTCACCTATCGACACCAACATCATCAATAAACACGAAATGACAAGACCAGACTTCCTCATTGCTAATGAAAAATACCGACAGTAGTCTTCCTGAAATGAACATTCAATAAATACACTTGAAATGACAGTTTGCTACGCAGACAAAATGTACATTTCCGTTACTATTTTGCCCGCTTCAGATTATTCAGATTGTACACATTTACTATTTACTCTTCATCACATATTTCTACATTTTTGCGTCGCTAACGCTACACATTCATTGGCTAGAATTCTTGAAGTTCCAACCATAATAGGTTATCTCAAAAGCTTAGACCGTCAACAAATAGCGTGAATTCCTTTAATACTGGATATTGATAAGATTGACATGAAAAGTTGTTTCCGATTCAAGGCTATTTTTGTTTATCGTAAAGTTACGACTGAAATAAAAGTAAAACAATTTTTACCCGTACTTCACCGTCCTTTGCTTCAACAAGTGCAAAACAAATGTCGACAACGATGAAATATTGAGGCAGTTTTCCGGAAATACACCCCAAGATTGTGGCGACATATAAATGTAGGTCGGAAAATACTTCAGTGTAGAACGCCACCTTTTCATCTCTGTAAAAACAATATTCGTATTGAACACTAATCGATCATTACTTCCTTAGCGCTAAGGACAAAATATTGTATGAATAGCGAATCGCATAAAATAACATTTCTACCTTTGCTTGCAGTAGATCTGCCGCTGGTCTGCGTTCTGCAGTACTCCTGTGTTGATCTCTGACCTGTTTACGTCATTACATTGCATGTGAAAGGTTAATAACGATCGGTAGCTCTCATGATGTATTAAAGTGACCTTTGTTCCATCATGACAACGAAACACATATCGATATTTTCCCGTAAGTGTTTTATGAATTTCAAATAACTGATTGTATATTGTCTATAACTCTGGCAGACCCCGACATTCTGTGGGTTCTACCATAAGTTGGCATCACAAATACAGTTACGAATAACTAGTACACGGACATGGTATGGACGTAAGCAAATATGTCAAATGCAAGCCAATGGCTTGAGAAGTTTCGTATGATTTGCACTGATAGTATGCTTTTTTTGGTTTGAGAAAGTACCAGTGAATTCTTACGCCCCTCACAAAGTGTTTTATTTTACGGAGGCAGCCTGAACACAGTTTCTGGTCGGGTCGACCAACTCAAAATCTTTACTCTGACTGTATTTAAAATGCATTGGCAATCGCTATTACGCAAACGTAAAATCCCTTTGCAGCTTCCCTTGCGTATCGTTGTTTTCGAAAACACTTGGCGTGATCGTTTCCAATAATAAGGATCCTTTCAAAGATTTGTAATTGTGGTTTCCAGAATAAATCGTTCGACCACTGACTTTATAAGTTTAAGTATGCTTAAGATATCCGCAAAATGCAAATATTTCTCTGAATTTTTATGGAATTATTTCAGCAGTAATTCAGTTGAGAGTGAATTTGTGACCGAAGGTATGGATTACTCTCTTCGGAAATCAGAACGCGGAAGTTTTTTTTTATAGAACTCCAATAAAAACCATAAAAATAAAACGTTACCATTGTTATCGTCATATAGCATCGGGTAGAGTTCAGCACAAACGTTCAAACAATGTCCTATTGTATTAAAGTCATAAAGCTAAGACAATTGCACGGTAAAAAATAAGATCGTTGTATTGACATTTTCTGTAGTTTTTAATTCAAGGCAGTTCTTCTTTTAGCACGTGGCTCTCGGAAGAAACAGGAATCATAAAGATACTGAGTGATGGCCGAGAGATCTTGTAATCACGTGATTTACCTTCATCAGGACATTAAACATAATGATAGGCAACTATCAGAGTTCACGTTCAAGGAAGGGGATTATATAAGTCCTAATCATCATTCTTCTAATTGGGAGAATTAATTACTGATATTTATTTTTGGCATTTAATCCTCACGTGGATTTCTTTGATATAATATTTCTTGACTATTGCAATGTTTCGGGGATAACTTTTAACGGGTTGTGCAATATGTAAATATGGAAGACTTGTGTATTTTGGTTATTTTATCGAAGTTTGTCTCTGCAGTTATTGGCAAAGAACGGTCTCGGTAATTTTTTTACTTCTTGCGTCCATTACACCAGTTTGTAGAAACGTCAGCGCTAAGAAAATTGATATTGGTGATGATTCGTATACAACTATATGAGAGTACATGTCATTGACCATTATACCTCTAAGTTTGGTTCCTTTTATTGATTCGAGCCAGTAAGTGAAGACTATTTACAAGCAAAAAGGTCGCAAGGTTAAAACAATAGCGGAGAATTCCTGAAGTCTCACGTTGTCTGAATTTCATATTCTTCAGCGTCGCTTTTTTGAAATGGGCCGACAGTCGGTTATCTACTTAATGGTACGGTGCAAACAGAAGGCGTGCCTTATTATGATTATACTTACCATCTCTCCTCATTGTTGAATCCACTTCAGGACCAAATTTTAAACACCCAAACAATTTCTGACATATACTTTGTCAGACTGCCTCTTGTGTCAAGCCACTTGAAAGCAAATGAGAAAGCGAAGTTTTAACATTAACCATCTTGTTCTGTAAAACTTAGTCTTCTCTGTAAATTTAAACACTTGGTCAACTGTCATTATGAATTTCTCAACATTGGTAAATGTCAGCCTATCTGTTTCACTGATACAAAACTTTCATATACAAGCAGTGTGAATACGCGACTGGAAATTAATTGACCAAGTGTTCTGCTTTGGATTTGGTTTTCGTGTTTTGATTGCTCAGTCGACTTTCAAAACAGTGCATAATAACATGTGCACTTTCCTGACGTTACCAAGCAGAAATCACCATACGAGGCATGTATTCAATTATAATGACGGATGCATAATGGAATTACTGGTTGGCCGCCAACTGCGCGCTCGAGAAAGGCGATACAGAATGCCTATGGTATTGTGTTGTTTCAGATAGACTATGCAAAGTCATCGTCGATCATGGCAGAACCTCAAAACTGGGGCAGATGTTGACGATGTCTTTTTTAGAAAGTTCAAAGTAATATAAGGCTGTCCTCGTAATAAAAACAAAAGAATATTTTTAATCATTTATCAGCTTGTTTTCTAAATCAACTCATATTCGCGACGCAATTTACAGCTACTGGACACTTTAGCATTCAGGAACTAAACAAGAAATGAAAATGTCATCTAAATAAATATGTGAAATAATGAGTTGCTTGTAAATAATGTGTTTATTCCCTTGACTCACTACTCACATCAGAAGAGAGGTTCGTCTCGATGCGAAGGGATAGAATTATGTAATCACAGAGTAAGCTATCATGTTGTCAACCTTTCCGTTCAAATACATGATTATCCATCGTAAGTTATTTATTTCAGAAGAAGAATACATTTTGCACTTTTTTATATTTTGTCAAGAAGGTGAGGATATTGCAAACATTATTGCAGTAAACAGATTTTTGTACCAGAGCTATTGTAAAGATTTGTGTCAAAAAAAATACCCGACTTCAACAACATCGTGCTACAGCTGACGTGTACAGTCTTGTATGCATACGTGTATAACAGGGCCTGAGTATATCAAGACTTGTTGTATGCATGATATCATACAACTATGCGCACACAAGCATGACTTGTGACAAAAGTTTGAAATTTCCCATTATTTTCACATGATTATGACTTTACAACCGAATGTCTCTGTGTGACAAAATATGAAATTTAATCTTCGAATGCAATCACATATGTGTATAAAGTCAAATTTGGATTTTTATGTCATTGCTTATATTTCTTATTATATCACACCGGTATATTGATGGCTTATAAATGCAGCGATCTGATTGGTCGAGACGCGAAAAGAACCGTGGTATATTGGCGATATACCACGGCTGGCATACGCGCGAGCTCTCAGCTTGAGCAAAAACCCGTTTTGACGTTCCATGCCAGAATTTCAATATACTGTTATGATATAATAGCAATAAATCAAACCCAGCGACGGTATACCACTCGATTTTGACCATTTCACTTCATATATGCACTCGCTATCGCTCGTGCATATATGTCGTGAACTGGTCAAAATCGAGTGGTATACCGTCGCTGGGTGCTTTATTGCTTAAAATATTTCTCGATATAGGAGGTTCAATCTCTACTATGTCAAGTTGTTTTTTAAAACTTATGACAATTTTAAACACACGGAGTTCTGTTTTAAAAAACAAAACATATATCTTGCCGTATCCATACTGATCATTGAATTTCGGGCCTTTTTACTGAGATCGGATTTATTTCATGTTATTGGATGACCAGTAGTCTAGTCATACGCGTAAGAAAATTAAATAAAAGGAATTTTCAGATTACCTTACATGCATGTATGTCTCCTCAAAAGCTTTGCCCATATGAAATTCATTCATGACCTGTTGCACATCTGTATACACAGAACGGTCTATAGTGGTTCTCTACAGAGCCCTATACAGAATGTACGCAGTATACCTCCATCAAAGCTAGAGCCCTTTGCAGACTTCGCACGCACAGCCTTCCATCACAGCTCTATCACTGAAGTGATTTTTCCCGGGGTGTATACAGATAACATGCAGAAAATGCTATGTCAAAGCTTCCAACGGATAGAATAAAATTGTATGTCCAGATATGAACTGAATATGCTCACGTGTTTTACAAAAGGTTCATTAATAGTAGTACACTTCACAGAACAATAAGATACATGTTATCACTATATGTAGCAGGTTTTTTTCAACATCGCACAGTACTCTCAGAGTTTTCACTAGTTACAAAACTTTATTTAATATGCAAATTAGCTGTTAATTAACTTGACACTGCTCAATGCTTCATGGGACAATTGGATATCCATCAGATCAACATTTGTAGCACGTTTTATTTAATTTAATGCTGTAATTTTAGAGTAATGTCACTAATTAGAAAGTTCATTAAATATGCAAATAAACTCTAAATTAACTTGACACGGTTCAATGATTCATAGCACAATTAAATATTTATCAAATCAATATCTGTAGCACGTTTCACAAAATTTGGTGCCGTAATTTCAGAGTTATATACCTAATTACAAAGCTTATTAAATATGCAAATGAACCCTTAATTAACTTTACACTACTAAATGCTTTACAACACAGTTAGATATCTGTCGGATCAGTATATGCAGCAGTTTTCATCACATTTGATGCAGTATTTTCGGAGTTATATGACTAATTATAAAACTTCATGAAATATGCAAATGAGCTAATTATTAACTTGACACTGCTCAATGCTTCTCAGTACAATTGGATATTTATCAGATCAACATATGTAGCAAGTTTCATCAAATTTAATGCTGTAATTTTGGAGTAATATCACTAATTACAAAGTTCATTAAATATGCAAATGAACCCTTAATTAACTTCACACAACTAAATGCTCTACACCACCATTAGATATCTGTCGGATCAGTATCTGCAGCAGATTTCATCACATTTGGTGCAGTTATTTTTGAGTTATATCACTAATTACAAAACTTCATAAAATATGCAAATGACCTATTTGTTAACTTGACACTGCCAAATGCTTCTCAGTACAATTAGATATTTATCAAACAATATCTGTACCCAATTTCACTGACTTGGGTGCCGTAATTTCAGAGTTATATACCTAATTACAAAGTTCATTAAATATGCAAATGAACCCTTAATTAATTTAACACTACTAAATGCTTTTCACTACAGTTAGATATCAGTCGGATCAGTATCTGCAGCAGATTTCATCACATTTGGTGAAGTTATATCGGAGTTATATGACTAATTACAAAACTTCATAAAATATGCAAATGAGCTATTTATTAAATTGACACTGCCCAATGCTTCAAAGTATAATTAGATATATATCAGATCAATATTTGTTGCAAGTATCATCAAGTTTGGTGCAGGAATTTCAGAGTTATCTCACTAATAACAAAAGTTCATTAAATATGCAAATGAGAAGATAATTGACATGACACTCACAGTATCATCATAATGTTCTTAGATTGTCATCTGTGAAAATTTTCATGAAATTTTGTGCAGTATTTCTTGATATATGTCTACACTGTCATTACCGTCTCCATAGGGAAACCATTGTACGGAAAAAAACAATATTGCATAACTTCATTAATATGCAAGCCACACTAACCAAAATCTAATCAGTTCTTGCAAGGAGCATATGGTACCTGTGTACCAAATCTGACTTGAATCCGTTCAGGCGTTTTTGAGTTATCGTGTAAAAAGACAGACAGACAGACAGACAGACAGACAGACAGACAGACAGACAGACACACACACACACACACACACACCACACACACACACACACACACACACGGACAGACAGACAGACAGACAGACATCGCTATGACATTAGCCCACGTGTTTACACACGTGAGCTAAAAATTGTATGTCCAGATGCCTATATATAAAGATCATATTTGTGGTCGAGCAATAACTTTTCCTCAACTGAGAAGGTATCGAGGAAGTATAAAATAATCCCTCAAGTATATTTGGAAATTCTTAGTCTTGAGAAAATGTCTGCATATGCAAATACATTTTTCTTCAACCTATCGATTTTCATTTGTCTACAAACTGACGATATAAGTATACTTCGGATAAACTACGAAAGCAGTATCAAACGACAAAGCCAGTAACATCGGTACCCCTATCATAGTGGCGCCAGTGATGTGTTCCCTTTTCTATTTATATAACTCTAACAACGATAAACCATGCACTATGGGTCAGAGTTCAATTAGTCCAGCAACATTTCGCCACACTTCGCTAATCACTTAAGGAGTGGCAGGTTCTCAATGCGCACATAAACAGGTAAAATATCTTTGTCTTCAGCAAGCGACTGTGAAATATTATCACGCCACTTCGTCGGATCAAAAACCGACATTTCACTTGTTACACTCACGGTGGCGGGTGTAGTTTGAAAAAGGTTTCTATTTACTTTTTTCCATGTATAACATTCATTAGGGTGTCAGCTTAGGACAATACGCATTGCTTGACATTAGTGTGTACGTTAATGTCCGTAGATTTTGTGAATTTTCTAGTTTCGTTAAGGATATAATTATCTATAGTCTAAGAGCATTTTATAATCACATAAACGCTTAGTTGTTGCAGATTCGTGTGACGAAATAAGAATGTCAGAATTTTTAATTCTATAAGGAAACAGTTGCAATACAAATCAGACTGAATTGCGTCGTTTACTGTTTACATAATTTATTGGACACCCGTAAATCAAGCTATAGGTCGAGTGTTTCATGGCAACGTGTTCATGCGTGTTAAATCGGGTTTGGTATCTAAAACATAAATAATAGCTTGCAGGCACTTTGATTTAGAATAGGTCAAGAGTTTGATTTCAGTCGCTCCAACAAGATTATTTGAAATAGCACACTAATGCCCAGTTTGTTTAATATTATGTGGCAGGGGTAAACCGGAAATACTATATTCTCTTTAACTTGCCGGAAAGGTCAGCCCATGCGTTTATTTCACAACCAAGAGACCGTCTATAGTAA
This sequence comes from Ptychodera flava, assembly GCF_041260155.1. Lineage (NCBI taxonomy): Eukaryota > Metazoa > Hemichordata > Enteropneusta > Ptychoderidae > Ptychodera > Ptychodera flava. The sequence goes on from NC_091929.1 coordinate 7,082,452, forward strand.
AACTGAAATCGTTTTCCTTGATTTAAACTAGATACATTGAGAATATATTGCAAACTCGTAAAATTACTGACACGAAGGAAAACTATTCAGCTTTCGTTTTGTCGATCAATTTTCAGCCTATCACTTCATTGATGCTGTTACTTGTGCCGAAGATGAAATTCGTTGTCAGCTGGTTGCTCATCGGTACTTTAGCAACTGTTACCGTCAAATGCTGGTAAGCGCTTTTCTATTACTCAGATCACTTGCGCTTCTAGAAACTATGGTACCTGAACCAAATCTTATTATTTGATATCCAGACAGAAATGTACAGTAATGATAATTTACATCTGGTCAGATATAACGCGTATTACAGCGGCACTTATATTGCTTTGGAAATATTGTATTTTTCTGCCAATCTCAGAAACATTTAAGGTAGTATGCAAAACGAAAGTGAAATACTTAAAATATTTTGCTCAACCTTTCCTTGAGGAATCTTTCATCCACTCTTATTCAAACTCAAGAATAAAAATCGAGGGTCACTGTACAAATTTTGGTACTAGAGAAACAAATAATCCAAGATTTAGCGGTATTTAAAATTCCAAATGGCCGCCATCCCTGTGTTAAGTCTATTGGAAAAAATAAAATTTTCGAATTTCGTAAAACTAAGCAAGTAAAAAGTGTTCTTACAGCAAGAGCTTTAAAATGAACCCCTACAAGTGGTAGATCAGAAAAGAATTGTAAAAGTTTGAGAGTCTGAATATCTTTCCCCGGGAGGCGGTCTTCGCGGTCTAATAGTTGCGTACGTCATAATACAAGCTGGGTTAGGAGAAACTATTCATCGGATGGGAACCATCACTGTTGGACGATTCTTTAGAGACTTTATCGTCAGCGGTTATATTTAAATACTAATAGGGTTTACTTCCATAAACATTGTATTCGTTTGTAACAAACAATGTGCGTAATACATTACAATTCGTAATTGTTCAATATAGAACAAATGTCTATGTGTGACATCCCTGACAGATAAAGATCTAAATGGTTTTGTATATGGAAAAGCACAAATACTTGTAAATAGTATAAAGTAGTTTAACACATGATGCGTACGTCATCGATAAAAAATACATGCATGTTAATTTAATATTTGAAAATGCCATTTGCATGTTACATTTTATGACGCAGGAAATTTTGAAGCAGAGTATGAGTTGTTGAACAGGGGATTAGAAACGAGACAGAGAAGTTGGTGGCGCACACACTGAAAGATGACACTCACAGGATGGGGAAGATAGTTGTAGTGCCATTCTGCACGACAAGATACAAAACGGCAAAAAAAAGAAAGAAAAGAGTGAATAATGTTTGTCATTCATTATATTTTGAAGACATGAGTTGGTTTCATACCTTTCTCCCGTAAAATGTATCTAATGTCTACTGTCTCTCTTTACAGGCCAAACAGTTGTCCATTTCGATCACTACGGAGTCGAAGTGTTGCCTCGTATCGCAGTGTTTCGTACTCTTATCGCACGACGACCTCTTGTTTTTTCATCTTCACATGTACCAAATATGTGTGAGTAAAAATATGGGGAAATTCGTGTATGAATGGTTGACGTATGCTTCAAAATGCAATATTACAAAAATAAAGGATTGTACAGCCAAATGTATCATGGGTATGCAAGCTAACCTTTAGTCGTAATTTACGAAAATCTTTTTATCGTATAATTTGCGCTTCCCGATAATCACGAAGCATATGTTTTTTCTTTTACTTTTAACAGACGGAGATACAAATCCCAAGTGACCTACAGCACGCAATATTATTATAATGAATATACTAGCAGTTGTCTTGGATACTGCTCGAACTGGCAATGTTATGGTAGGTACAGGCACGAAAGGTAGTATGCACCTCAAAAGTGAAAGGCTTAAACTTTTCGTTAAACATTCCTCATACAATGAATCTCCCAACCAATAAAAGAATAAAATTCAGGCGTCACCGGTCAAAGGTTGGTACCACAGAAACACATTACCCAACATGTACAGATATGAAATTCAAAATGGCCATCCCCTTATGTTATCTCTATAAGGGGAATAAAGTTTCAGATTTCCATAAAACTAAGACAGTGGCAAAAATTCTCACTTTTACTCAAGGAGCTTAGTTCGCTCCATATAACGCTCGCAAATCGGGTCGTGGTGTACGTCGAGCATTGTACCCACATCCCGGGTGTACCTACCTGACAGGTTATGTTACAGTGCATCAGAGTCTGTAGAACGAAACAGCAAGCAGTGAAGTAAAAAATTAAGACCTAGTCAAAACCAGATGATTCTGCTTGTTAGTCATTAAGTAATCTAATATAATCTTATTTCATATCATATTATATTAGACATGTTAAAAGAAGTCGTTATGTTTTTCCGATGGCTGTTCTAAAGATTTCACACTCGTTTATCATTCATTTAGTCCAATCATAGAGCTAAAAGATAAAAGTCCTGTTGTTGTGTGAAAGAAAACACGAAATACAATGATATAATGGATATCCTGACTTTCTGTGACACCTTTATATTAAAGTTCATTTCCACATTCAAGTTCAAGGAGATTCGTCTTCATTACATAGCACTGGCGAATCTTGGATTAAATTCTGACATTTATTCGTTACTTTTTCTGTCAACATGTGTCATAGGTTGTCGAAATATAGATCACTGTATCGATACACGATGTACCTCTAGTGGTAACCAACACTGCTTGAAGTGTCAGTTTGACAGAGGAGGATATAAGAAGGCTTACGATTTGGTTCAAGACCAAGGAATCCAAAACAGAAAATGTGAACGTGAGTAATTTATTCAATCCGTGTTAGTGTAACATTCGTTTCCATTATTTGATGTAGACTCTTTAACCCCTTGAGTGCTGTAGTCATTCCCTCCCGAATTATATTCACGGATGGTACCAATTTTTATGATTTTTTTCTGTAAGTATTTTAAAAATTTTGGACCAGGTAGACAGTGCCTTATTATAAATTCAAGATTTGACCAAATTTGTTGTAAAAATCATAACAAAATGTTTGGACCTGAAAAACTGTCTGGATTAAATTTTATAAGGGCAACAAATTTTGACTTTGGCGCTCTAAGGGTTAAATTGAGTTGTTTTATTATCTCGAGTATAACTAATGTATCAGTATGAAAAAATTGAAGGCAAATATGCTTTTAAATACATTATCTAGGACACTATAGGGTTTGATTCTCCAGTTATGAACGCGTGACCGCTCAAGACTAATTCAGTTTTTTAAAGAATCAATAATTTGCAAAGAAATTAATATGGGAAATTAGGAATTTCTGGCGCTCTGAGTGTTTTGACAACGACTATAGTTACTTTGTGTCAGCATGGTCAGTAAGCTTAGATATGGATAATTTTGATACACTTCCTTGTAATTATTCTTTCAGGAAATAGGATGAGATAGACATTGTAACGAGGGCGAAATTGTGAATAATTGAAAAATCACAGTAAGGAAACAGAGAAACGGTGACTCCTTGAACAATGCTGTTTTGTAATAATTCATGGGATTTTTACCAATCTAGGAGTGCTGCATTCTTGCACCTGTTTGTGCGGTATTTAATTAAAAGAGTAAATCGCGGTGTATGATCATTGAACTGCAGGAAGTAATATTCTGATCTCTGTCAGTCAAATATATCTTTGGAATATTCATAATTAATTTCATTGTATTCACAGAACGTTGCTCCTGGAGACCAGATAGTAAGTTCTGCTACCCAGGGTCTTGTCCGGGACACCCATCTACGTGTTCATGTCTGGACGGTTTCCAAGTTACAACTGTCTTTCAAGTAGGTATTTCAAGTGACTTTGAATCTCCAATTGAGGTTTGTGAATTCCACTCTATATAATCGTAAATTCTCAGAACAAAATTCCGGAGTCAAACGAACATCTTGATGATAAGATCGCGTCTACATCAATTTCTCTTTTCACATAATTTATATTATTGCCAGAACGATAGTGAATGTAGTAAATATGACAAACTATGATCACTAGTATACATATGACCGTACTTATGATTTATGGTTGGATTATTATTAACAAGTAACCGAAAAACCGAAGATAGAGAATTGTTATGGAAAACTCAAGGTGACTGGAAGTGACGAAAATTGCGCCGTGGACTGTGTTAGTAACAAAGTCGGATATTGTCAATTGAATGCGGACTCATTTCAAGTTGACTGGACATCAAGTTATAAACCATCACTTGACTCGCTCTACAAACCATACTATATCAACGACACAGCCTTTGGTGTCGTATCCGCCGCTGTTATATGGAATCTTACAGACGGTAAGGCAATGAGACATTACATTTTATCACTTTGACCATCTAAAGAAATTATAGAGTGGTTTTTGCAAAACAATGAAAAATATTTTGATGGCAACAGTCAGTATTTGACACTGAAAATATAAACGAATCGAACGAAAGGATGGTTACAGCTTGCGGCAGTCAGAATCAAACATTCCTGAATATCTGGCATGATACAAAGCGCGCACTACTACGCGGCGCAACGCCTAGCCTGCGCTTAGCTGGGTGATTAAAGCCATTCCTTGGGTATAAAAGGAAACTTAACTTCAGTTGGTCCATTGTTTCGAATGACAGACACATTAAAACAACGTGAGCAAATGCTTCAGACTGGCGATTGAGCGTGTGCGCGATAATGTATTGACTGGATCAAATAAAAAACCTAATCTAAACAAATGCCCCCGATTTCGCAAAGGCAGTGTGCAGGTGATTAGAATATATCCATGACGTGACTAAGAGATAAGGTTGTCGGTCTCACTCATTCGCACTACAAAGAAAGGTACGAAGGTTAAATGACGAATTCGCAACGGACAGCCTAACGTTTAAAACCTTAAATTTGTACATCTAATGTAGAAAAGTGTTACTAATACACAATTCTTTTGGATAGCTATTTCAAATCAGTATTGATTTCCACACTAAGGGGTATGGCCCTCTCGATTTTCCAAACTCCTAGGAATTATTCGTATACACACTAAAAATACCCGTGAATAGAATATAACTTTGCTCTCGTCGCGACAAAAACGTTTGTTGTTCTCAGTTTTTGACAGTAATGGTGATTAATTGATATTGTTTGTAAAGTCTGTGCCGACCAGACCAGATTTTATTGTCTATTAGTTGACAACTCAAATACGCTGATTGCATTTTGGTACGTGGACATGCCAAGGACATGAACTGGTCAGTCGAACGTGTTGCAATGTGCAGTAAGGACACCTCTCAGGCGTCAACATTCAATAAGGAAAATGAGACTCTCCTGAAGCAGAATGGATTACATTCTCTTTGTGAGAGAACCAATGCTTGTCTTACAGTAACTCTAACAGTGACTGAAAAATAAAAAGGAAACCCCCTAAAGTTACACGAATTTTAACTCCAGCATGAGCCCAGTGTCTTGTATTTATTAGGCCTTAGCCTGTCTCAAATGTAAATAAGCGCTTGTAGCATATGTCGCTGCTTGCAAACACTGAAGTTTATTGAGTTTTTTTCGCCGTTTTTCCTTCCAGACAATCTTTCTCTTGCCAATGGAACAAGTACATGCCTATCAGACAAAACTGACATCAGGAACATGACTGCTGACGACTTGCCTGTAAGATCTTGCCATCACGTGATCAATCTCCATAGGGACATCAAGCATAATGACAGGTTAGTACCATGGTTCACTTTCACGGAAAGGGGGTTTGATGGAACACGATTATCGCTCTTTTAGCATATACTCGTTCCCACTATTTATCAATACAATAACAAATTTTACTGCTGACTTTAGCATGATTTGTGTTATTTTCGTTCGGAGAATGCTTTCAGACATTACAACTGCGATATTTTTAAGGAATAATGTTAAGTTATGAAGACCTAGTATGTAAATCTGAAGTATCCTTCTATCGCTAGGCTGTCAGTGCAGTTTCAAGTCAGGAATGGTGGCTTCATCAAACTGAACAACTTCGATCTAGAAAATTCCGTGACCGTCGATGACCCGAGGTTTTATGATGAAAACAGCGAAGAGAAGACACTCGTCATTGCCTTTGACTTCTTGCCTCCATTACACACAGTTTGTGGAAACGTCACCGACTGCAGCACTAATATCATGGATATTGGTGATTCGTACACAACTAATGTGAGTACATGACACTTTCATCCCTCAGCTGTTTTCCTTCTCGTGATTTTCACGGGGCAGTGAAGTTATTTATGAGCAAAATGGTCGAAAGAGTAAACAGACAGCAAAGAATACCTAAAACTCTTAGGTTGTTGTCTGAATTTCATATTCTGCAGCGTCACTATTTTGAAATGCGACGACAGTTGTGCACTGTACCGAACGGCACCGAATTAATAGAGGGCGTGTCTTATATCTATTACAATTTTACCGTCAGTTTTCCCTTAGCCGCTTCGGGGACAAACTTTCAAACAGGGCCGAAGCCCGGTGCATATTGACGGCGTGGGAAAATTCCAGGGAATAGCCTCCCGCCCCCCCCCCCCGCTCCCCCAGGCTACAGCCCTGCGAACAGTCAAATTTTTACAATACTTTGCCAGCCTGTCGCCTGTGTTGAGTCATATTTGAAAGATAAGCTTTAACATTAATCGTCCTGTTTTGTAAAAATCTTCCCTTGGTTTGACACTTCGTCAAAGGTCATTTTTAATTTCAACATCGGTAAACGTTAACGTTAGGTTATTTGTGTCGTTGATACAAAGCTTTCGTATACATTGTGAATACATGAGCGTTTGAAATTAGTTTAAAAATGTATTGCATTGACCTTCAAACATCACACGATTTGTTTCACTTTTTGCTGGCTCAATTGACTTTTAATTTCAAAACAGTGGATATTACAATGTGCACTTTCCGTGACGTTTACAGGCAGAAATCACCATACGATGGCAGGTAGAAGATTGGATCGATGAACCATCTGGCATTGATCATTATGATTGCGAAGCGTTCCGGTTGACCCATGACACGAGTGAGGACAATCTACTTGACATGCGCTCCAGAGCTCCCCATGCTACAAAACGTAACATCGATCCATCCGAAACTGAGACCACACTACATTTGCCAGACCCAGGTACTATATATAAAGGCAATTTAACTATGCGACATTATCATTAATGACTGCACTAATGATAGTGGAGGTGTTCTATACATAAACAGATTTAAACAGCTCTAATCAGTTTACAGGTATTGAACAACTGTCTCAACGTTGGAGACTGGAATTTTTCAGAGGTCTACATCAATTGTTTCTAATAATTTCAGACAAATTATTTAAAAACAATGTGGTAAAGTTAGATATATCGACAACAAACCACAATTAGTTCAAAATATCTTCTCGGTCAAACCATATTTAGTCTTTTGACAGCTCCAATATGGCGACACTAACGTATTTTCTCACACAGGCGTGTATGCAATAATAATGAGAGTGTATGACACAGCCAAAAACTCCGCTAAAGTTCGACGTTTTGTCATGTTTGATGACATCAGTGCTATATCTATCGACGTCACAAAGCCGATCAAATCGGACCAGGCAGTGCATAACAAGGGTGTTTTGTGGGTCAATCCGTCGATACAACAGGTGAGACATAAAAGCTCATGTACAATTTTTAGTAGCCACCTTAAATTTGCATATTTCAGCGTGCTAAGTTTGACATACAACAAAATGAAGTTTTGGTTTATCTCATTTACGTTTTGCTAAGGCATTTAACATTAAAGTTTGATTAAAAAGAGAATTAATAATGTAAAATTAACGTTTAAACGATATAATTACTTGACTTATTGGTAGGTGTACCCGTGTCGCAATATATTTTTATTCTTTTCCTCTAATAATCGAATTTTGACTGTGATGACTCAGCAAAAACTAAATGAGCGAAACCCAAAATACATGAGCGGGTGTTAACACCTCTACACCCTTTAGTTGTAACTTGTTTGATAACATCGGACTTTAATTGAGAGATACTTTTGGTCGAACAATGTTTCCTGCGGCAACTGTATTGAACATTACATCTTTGATACCACTGTTTAGGCTGTCGAGATGATCCGTCGCTTGAGGGCGTTTTTCGCCCAAGGGATATTAAGAGCGAAAGATCTTCAAGTCTGTTTATCAACTTAATGGTTTTATATAGCCTGTCATTACAATATTTCTTGCTCCAAAGACGTTATCTTGGGATGGACATTTCTATAACTCATTCTATCGAGACGAACATCTGTTAAACGGGATAGAAGAACACGAACCGTGGCCACGTTTGTATGATGAAGTTACTGGTCAGCCACCAACTTCACGTTCGAGAGAGGCGATACCCAATTCCGAGGGTATTGTGTTCTTTCAGATAGACTATGCGATGTCATCATCGGGCAGGACAGAACCTCAAAACTGGACAGATATCGGCGACAAGGTGAATTCATTTTTTTCAGATATTTCAAGTTGTCGCCTGTAATACATCGCCTTAAAACTGATTTCAGTCCTTCACATCGAAATCCAGTGACCATTCTTAAAGCTGACATCTGGTGTTGATTTTAAACAACAATTTTTTTAATTATTTATCAGCTTGTTCAATAAGCAAAGACACATTTTTGTTCTCATTTCATAATACCTTTCCTAGCGTAATGTACTAAGTACAAAATGCAGTATTCTTGTTGACAAATGAATTACTGTCAGATCTAAAATTCAGTCGTCACAATTAAAATTGGATATTACATAGATGTTTTAACAATTGATTACCCGGCATTTCAATATTATTTTGGATGTAAGAGAACCGATTCTGTATTTAGAGAAAGAACAAAAATCTCTAATATACATTATAAGTTCAGCTAATGAAGTTTATTCTGAAACCATCAAACAATGATTTAAGTTTATGAATACAGTCTAATATGAAGTGTTATCAATAAAAATATTATATTAAAGGCCCCTAAAATAAATCTGAGTATTTTGACTTTTATCGAATTTACAGACTGAGGTACCTGTCCCTCCACTGGACTTAGATGACAAATTCGTGATGGTTTGGTTGAAGGCACATGACGTCATGGGTCATACAAAATTCGACAATGTCGTGTTTTATTTCGATAGCACACACCCTGTCATCTCTGAAATGGAGTTTGTTGAAAACAGCAAAGTGGTGTCTATGGCCAAAACGTCAAATCCAAACCCCGGGTAAATATGGTGCTATCATCAACAGCTAGTTATGTACTGTTCTTTCCCAGCAATTCTGAATCAATCTTTGTTTTCAAAATATTTTATGTATTTAATCCCTCGAAAGCATTGTTCTGATTAAAGGAGAGAAAGATGTTTGAATTCACTTTTGCCGTTTGCAATACTCGTTTAGCCTTTGCAGAGCTATGTAACCGTCCTCTGCAACTAATTTTATGTACAACATTACAAGCTGCCAGACGCATCCATTCAAGATACACAGATACATAATATGTACGTACGTACATACATACATACATACATACATACATACATACATACATACATACATACATACATACATACGTACGTACGTACATACATACATACATACATACATACATACATACATACATACATACATACATACATACATACATACATACATACATACATACATACATACATACATACATAATACATACATACATACATACATACATACATACATACATACATACATACATACATACTGATATGTTCATGTGCATGTATCAACGTAGCTATTCATAGCCTTCATATGGATAATGTTATTATTAATTATTAAAATTATATGAATAGAATAAAATGGAACAAAGTACCCTTTTCGTTCCTAATATCATTCAAACATCCACTCCGTTTGATTTGAACATCCAGTTAAGAGCTTCGTGTTTTAACTTCTAGGGTTGACCGTCGGTTTGATTATCAGTCGATGTGGAGTGAACGGTTGTTAAAGCGTGTTAGGTTTTGCGTATCCTAAATAATACAGAAAGTATAGGAGAAATAAATTACCAATTCGCAACACTATGTGTGTACACGGACGATACAAACGTCATAACTTAGCAGTGTCCATAATTTTATTTCAAAGCATAATAATATGTCAATTTGCATTGTATCACTTTATAGGGCACACCATTCCACTTTTTAAAAACGACAAAAATTGCCAACTCGATAAATATGTAACTCCGTATTCCCAGACGAATCTATTTCTGGGGGAATAAGCTATTTGTATGTATATCTTGAAAGATGCCATAATCTTTTGAAAAGTTACAGTTGTACGTAACTTCCTGGTTTAATAAGCTTCTTAGCCTCTTTTTGATGATTACTTAAATCAGGGTGATACTGAAGACACACGACGAAGAAAGTGGTATTTTGGAAATCAGGTGGAAGCTTTATGACCGGACAGATTCTTCGTTGCTGTATGGAGAGGGAACTGTTGATAAAACATCGCCTACTGTGAGTAAAGAAATTTGTACTGAATGTAAATAAACATGCAATTCGCTATATAATATTACTGTTTAATGAGCCTTAAGGACAGATGTTCCGACTCTCAAATTTTTTACAACATTCTTTTGACCTACCACTTGTTGGAATTCATTTTGAAGCTTATGGAATAAGTAAAGATCTCACCGACTTGAGTTTGTAAAAATCACTAATTATATTCCCCTAGACATAACACAAGAACTACCATAACGGTGCACGAATCGTGGGGTACGAGTAGAGTGTGGCAGATAAAGACAGGAAGCCAGATAGAGACATGAACAAAAGATACATGAAGTCATACAGACAAGTAGAGATTTCGAAATACCACTTACGCAAACCACAACCAACTAGCCAAGTGATCATGTTCTTGAGTCAGTGAACAGCTACAGTTTCTGAAATGGTACTTTTACCAGAGTGCTAAACACTAGAGGTCAGTTGAGGAGCCTATGGCTTAAGAAAGTCCCCTGGCTGACACAATAAATTCCTTAATTGATGTACGGATGACGCAAAGATATTTCTACAAAGTGATAATTTGATTCAAAGAGTTTTAGGGTTTGGCGATACATAAATACTGCAATTTAAATGTAGAATGTTAATTTTAATATATTACAACTGGTTTTTTTTCACAGGATCCATCGGATAGATCATGTTCACCGTTGACTTGTGCCTGCATTCCAAACCTAAACATTTGTTCCTATCTGGAATATCTAGTAGTCTTTAATATCAGCGCCTTAGATGACTTTCGAGATGGCAAAACTGAATGCACGGTTTTTATAACCGTTGTGAACAACGCTATGCAGGGGAACACTATTGAAATGGAGGTGAGATTTCAAGCTTATACATACTATATATGGATTCATTTCAACGGCGCTTTCGCCACCGGTTTCCACAGAAATACAGGTCACTTATAAGTCCAATTATTCGGTCAGTGGGAAACTCGAACCAGGTAAAATCTCCGGACATATCATCCCGAATAAAACCAATATCTTTGCTTTCACCGCATTCTTTGGTTTCGGTGAATCTTATCATTTCAAAATTTATTCACCATGTTTATTGCGATATAATCTAATGAATGAGATGGCTTTGCAATGAACGTGACTGTTTTTCGTTAATAGATCGAAATAGGTAGTACACCAATCTCGGAAACATCAAAAAACACCGCCTCAGTTGTTGCTGGTTCAATTACGGCAGTTCTCCTTCTTCTTGGCATTGCTGCTGTTATTGTTGTTGTAGTTCTGTACAGAAGACAACGGGCAAAACAGGTAAACGGCAAGGGGTTATCATCCAATTATAACTTCTTGAAACAAAATTTTAATGTCGTTCAAAGTCGAGGCTGTAACCATTGCCTAATGTGTCCCACAGTAATTTTCGAAACACAGAAAATGGTATATGTAGTAAATTTCTTCCATGCCAATTTTGTTGATCAAACGTAGTTTCAAATGTCTTCTCACTTTTGATAGTGTAAAAGACATTGTACCAAATCAAACTAGACCTAGCAAGAAATACCAGTATATATATATATATATATATATATATATATATATATATATATATATATATATATATATATATATATATATACACAAAATGTATACAATGTGCCCTCCCGGTTATCACCATAATGGCTCTTATGGCAACCTCTGAACTTGGGCACAGAGAGTACGGTTACACATTCTTGAAGATTGAAATATGGACTCCCCAGAGTATATATATATATATATATATATATATATATATAACCCGTCATCATCGTAAAGCTGTCGAAAGTTAATTGATTCCGAAAACATTCCGAGTAACCGCCATATTTCACCCGTGAATATTTTGCTAATAGACGTCTGGGAGTGCTGACTCATCGAACCTTAGGAACCTCGCGTCAGGACTGAATGCTGTTTCCCAGGTAACTGTCTTTTTCATTTCGTAGCAGTATATTAGCAGACATTTGTGAGAAAGAACACTTTGTAATAAGTCCATTGACCGAAGATGTTTGATATATACATTATAGTACATCATGAATAAAGGAGGTCCGATTACATTTGATGTAATTTTAATTTTTTTATTTTCAACTCTTCATTTACATGAAATGTAGAGCCAACAGTGGTTTGGTGTTGATAATGTCATGTATGAAAGCAATCTTGATTTTGATACGCAAAGAAGAATTATGACAGTTGACTTACCTCCCGAACTACCACCAAAAGTTCTGAATAACAGCCGTACCACATCTGCGGCAGCGACTGCGCACGCTGACGGAAAAATGCGCACGCGTGAAGAAATAGAGATCTCTTCGACAGAACTGACACTGCTTGAGCTTCTGAAGCCTGGAATACAAAAGGCAAAGATGCTAAAGAAAGCCGCCTCTGGTGGATATTCAACAGTTGTTGTGAAATGTTTGAAAGGTATTGGTTTTTATATTTACTCACATTAGAAAATTTCACCACCCAGTAAGTTAATCCGTATCCTTGAAATTTAAAATATAAAACGTTTGTCCAAACCTCTCCCCTGGGAATCGTTAAAACATTCCGCTTGAAAACAAGGATAAAAATCAGGAGTAGTTTTAGCGTGTAACATTTGGTACGAGAGATATAAATTTATCAATATTGACCGATTTTATACATCCTAAAATCGGGAAAAATTTATTTACTCCATGAGCTTCAAAATAAGTTCCCACTAAGTTGTAGACCAAAAACATATTATAAATGTTTGAGAGTCTGAATATATATCCCAAAGGTGCATTGTACCTTCAGTAAAGGGTTTTTTTTCACTAATCTGTACCTATGCCGCTATATTAGTGTCATTTTCCTTTATCTGTTTTAAATATTATGACATCATCTACCACATGTACAGATTCCTCATCAAGGACACAGAAAGACCATCTGCTGAATGAACTTGACGTCATGCTGTCAATCACTGCTCATGTAAACGTCATCGAGCTGGTAGGATGTATTATCAGCACAGGATCACGTGAGTGAACTGTTATCTTAACATTTTCTGTAAAGATGGCAGATTGCGTACCAATTTTGACAATTTTATTTTAAATTGAAGATTAAGTTTTGAGAGAAAACGTTTAGTTTAACTAGCGGTTCATCATAGATGAATGTACAGTGATTAATCATATTATAAAAATTACGCTAAATTTAGCGCCATAGCAAAATGAGACTGAACACGCACGCGCCAACTTTACACCTCATGAGTTTATTCTAGAAATGATGTGTACTGAAAGTTAAGGATTCTCACTTTGTTTCTTCTGTGTACAATATTAGATTTTTGGCATCGCAAAGTATTATTCATGATATGAGTGAGAAAATGCAAATAAACTTAGAACCGGAGCTTAAATTTGACATTTCCATGAAAAGCAGACTTTTATGATATACCTCCTGAGTTCCACTATCACATTCTCAATCACTAGGGTATTTTGTAATAGTTAAAAAGATGTGATATTTTGCTGTGTGCAATCACACAATGTCAGGATTGGCACATAGGGAACTAAATGAGAAAAAACTACGTGTTTATTCATAGCGAGGCCATGTATTATCTTGGAGTATGCACCTTACGGGAGTCTTAAAGACGTGTTGAGTGCCATCGGTACGGAGAGAAGCCAACCTGACGAACAAGAAGATTGTGATGATTATAGCTATTTGGATTTTAACATGAGACGTCACTCTGTGACTGGTGATGAACTGATGTCATTTGCTGATCAAATCGCCTGTGGATTGGAGCACTTAGCTTCTCTCAAGGTATTAATAATGGTTTTATGTTTTCCTGTCACAGTCATGTCAAAGTGTGCTGATGGAGGCTGACTCGTCATCCTCTCCCATAAATTAGCGAAAAACGTGTCATAATGGATATAGAAGCTGTAACCTTGAATGACTTTTTCACTTATATTGTTTTGTTGTCAACTACCGTTTCTTGTTCTACTCCCAAAGAGCATGTGTATGAACTTCCACTATAGCTTTTCAACACAGCGTCTTGACTAAAGTACACTGTTCTTCAGTACGTTTGAAATCAAGTTCGGACCAGAAGTCACTTGTCAACAATAAAAATGCGGTGTACGTGTGCTCAGGCTGAGTTGATGAACTGAAAACTGCATGCGTATTTCAATATGGTCTGGGGAGTAGAACAAGGTACTTTAAATGATATCAAACACAAAAACAGTTAGAAACTCACTAACAGTTGCAACGCTGGAACTTTGAACGTTGAGGAACTTTACAAAAAAGGAAAATGATACATATAAATGTGTGAAATAATGACTTGATCTTTGCAAATAATCTATTAATACGCTTGACTCACTACTCGCATCAGAAGAGAGGTTCGTTCCGATGCAAAGGGATACAATTATGTAATTGCAGAGATGGTTGTCATGTTCCTAACCTTTCCCTTAAAATATATGTAGATTATTCATCGTAAACTTGGTATTCGGAATATTTTCGTCGGCGAAGAGAAAGTTTGCAAAATAGGATCTTTCTCCAATGCTGTGAGAACTGATAAAGAAGAAATAAGAGACAGTCTAGAGGTGAGACGAAAATTATGAGGTTTCACGCTGCTTTAGCTACATATTACGGACAGTTGTCTGATTACATGTATGACCAATGAACGGTCAGAGAGATATTGTTAAGTGCTAGAATAGCGCGTGGCTGCACGCTCTTTTTGACTTGTTCCGGGGAATGCGTGTAGAGATTGAGAAAGATTGTGGGAAATTACAATAAGTGAGATGTTTTTATTTTAGGGACGTCTGCCTCTTCGTTGGATGGCCCCAGAATCACTGGAAGAAGGACTGTACTCTTTGAAATCTGACGTTTGGACTTTTGGAGTGATGCTGTGGGAGATTATAACCTTAGGTAAGAAATAATTATGAAGATCGTAAATCCATATGTATTGAGTACTTAGCAACAGTGCAGTCATCACATAAATATGTTGAAGTTGTTCTTACAGAGTTGTCCATTTGCTCTCGTAACTACTAACTCGCTTAACTAAATGACGCAATATACCATATTCTTATAATCATTTGCGTTTACCTAGGCCAGCGAGTACTGGTCTTCTGGCGTTTTTGACTACAATGCAATTTCTGCTTGGGTTTATTTAATTTATTATATATAATTTGAAGGGGAAAAGGAATAAACACTTAGGAAAAATTTCCTCGCAGTAGGGTTTCTATATCTTGTACTACAATACGTATAGGCTAGAAAAGTAGGGGATCTTGCCTCTGATAGATAACCATTGTACTAATATCCATTTCTTTCGATTCCAGGTGAAACGCCTTACCCAGGTGTGTCAAATCGAGACATATCAAATCAGATAATATGTGGACGTCGTATGGAGAAACCACAGCAATGTACTGAAGAATTGTAAGTCTAAAGGCACCATACTTAGGGTTGAGAGTGGCTTAGGGACAGATATTTAGACTGGGACTCTCAAATGTTTGTTTTCGTACCTACAACTTTCAGGGGTCCATTTAAAGCTCTTTGAGTAAGAAAACTTTCACCGTTTTACTTTTTCGACAATTATATTTTTCGTCATAACGTTAACACCGGGATGGTGGTCATTTTGAATTTCAAATATCGGTAAATATTAAGTAATTTTTTCATTGTACCAAAATTTGCCCGGTGATACCTATGATCTTTATTGGCGATTTGGTACAAGAATGGTTAAAAGTTTCATGAAGGAAAATTTGAGGAAAAGTTTAAGTCTTTCACTTTCTAGGCGCATACTACCTCAAATGTCATTCCCCTCACCCCCAGAACCTCACATTTGCAAATATAATGTTCTGGAAGTGTGTGTCATGTGTAAGACTAGTAACAGAAAGGATATATGCTCTATGTTATACGTTTTGTATTTCTTGTTTTCAAACATGCAAAACACTCGAAGTAGTGTGTGTAGTGTTGACAGTAAGAAAGCTGAGGATTTGTCTTAAACAAGAAAGTTGACAGCTTAGTACAAGGAAAAAGAGCTGTGTTCAATTAGTCGTACATGGCAACATTCTAGAGATGTTTAAACTGAATCATATCAGATAACAGAAGATTAATATTAACAACAAAATGGATATTTCTGGGAGAGCTACGAATTTGTAATCACCCTTTTTGTCGACTTAAGAGCACCAATTCTTTTACATATAATTCAATATCTTCATGACTAAATCGATATCCGGGAGGAAATTTGGACATCAACATATATGATTTATATTTACATGCATTCCACGCCGCTGACACTTTTGCAAATTTTATGCGAGGACTGCTGTTCACAAATTGTATTTTATACCGGAATCTAAGAAAGCATCCATACGCATCGGATGAATGTCATCTGATCCAATTTCGTGAATCGTTACTGATGTACCGCGCAATGTGCATGGGACTAAGCCCCTTGTTTTGAGAAAAAAACTTCATCCCCATAAATCTGTATCCCTTCTTTCTTATCGATGTATATGTACATCGCACTCCCCCCCCCCCGCTTGTCATGTATATCGTGCCCGATGGATAGTAGAACTTATTTGTTTGTCTAATTTTCTGAGAAACATAACCCATTTGTATTCTTTGTATGGCTTACAGGTACTCCTTGATGTTGCTGTGCTGGGACCGTAATCCCAAAAACCGACCTTCGATGACAGTGTCTTTGAGGGAACTTCGTTACATTACAAAGAATGGATATGTTAGTGTAGAACATTTAACCTTCTTTCTTCAGCATATGCCCGATATTTGGTACAGTATTCTATCAAAAAGCTGAGCGGCGGGGTTTTTTTCTGAAGTGAGCGAGACCTTGTGTTGATGTGGGATTTAATGATATTTTCTCACGACACCTAGGCCGATCAGAATCTCATAACCAGCGTAAGACTCGCACGATTCCTCTACACCGATTAATCCATAATGATACCACGTAAACATTCAAAAGTCGACTGCTTTTTCATGATGCTTGTAAAGTCTCGCGAGACCTTAGTATGGACTGAAACGATACCACAGTGAGAAGAAGGTAGCCAAGTACAATACTCGCAAATGTTTGTAAAGACTCGATGAGGTTGCGAAGACCGCCATACATAACAAAATCGCTTCACAGTTGTTATGAATGAATTATAACTATGGAGAATTTAGATACTTGGGAGGTGGAAATAATTTTTTATAATCCCAGTAGATTTGTTGTCTAGGCTACATATAAGACGTCATGCTGTCACGTCCATAGAACACCTTTACATAAGCAGACTCTTTAACTCCACATATCCATTGATGATATTTCATTTGGTTTTTTTTTTTGACTTTCAGGTTTTCAATCAAAACATGACCAAGGTCAGCCATA
The DNA here is from genome assembly GCF_041260155.1 of Ptychodera flava. NCBI lineage: Eukaryota > Metazoa > Hemichordata > Enteropneusta > Ptychoderidae > Ptychodera > Ptychodera flava. The sequence goes on from NC_091929.1 coordinate 7,100,150, forward strand.
ATTGAGGTATCGACTGAAGCAAATACACCTCGTCGATATGCTCCACTGACGAAGTACTCAGTGAATGATACTTCTAATTGCCAGACAAAAAGATGGAGCAAAATAACGACACAATGTCATAAAATCCTTGCTGTATCATGATGGTCTTTACGCTCACTGTCCTTTATTATTTGCCCAACGCTCTGATCTGTATTGAACTTTATGTGTAACAGCAGAGTTAGACCCAGGTAGTGTTTTCAAAATTTCAGTAAAGTACTCATTCCGTAAGCGTAATGTTTCGTGAGATATCCACCATTTACTTCGATCATGTTTTAAACAATGGTCACAGATTCAACAAACAATTGTTGTAATTAAGGAATAAGAAAACCAAGATAAACATTATTACACTATTGAAAGTTTCAAATATCAATTTCTATGATATATTGTGAAAAAACTTTAAAATCTACCACTCATATTGTACTTCAAAGTTCCCAGCCGATTGAATTGAATTTCTTGAATTGTCACTACTCAGATATTTTTTCCGACTTTCGTTTACAGTCAAAATCAATCGATTTTTTGCCAAGTTGAACTTTACCAAACAGAGAGGAGTATTTGCCCGGCGTTGTCTGTTTGTGCAGAATCAGGATGACGTGCAATTATACAGAAAAAACAGTGAAGAATTCACTGTTGGCGTCTAACTTTTACAAAGGTGTGATTACTCTCTATTTAGAATGAAATTCTTAGAAACTTCCACAGTTGAAAGGTAACCTGCAGGTGACTTTATATCACTCCACGACCGGTAAAGTGACCAAGTGATTGTGTATTTCACCGTAGATCAATTTGAAATTTGAACGCTAAGATATCATAAAATTTTATGACAGAAATATCCAAAAATGCTATTTATCGATTTAAGAATATTCAGCACCGTACAACATCTGCCACTTCATTGACTTTTATGAAAGCCAGGACATGTCATTCTGTCATTTTCATTTTGACATAGCTTAAAATATTTCTATTCAAGATGCTCCTGGGGTCAAAATTCCTTGAAATCTGAAGGTCAAGGTTGACTTCTCTAAAACGATCTATAAAGTTCGGCTAGAAAAAATCCTCCACGATTTAATTGAAACTGTACAAATATGCTATGACAACAGATTTAAATCTGCATCAAAATGAAAAAACTGTAACAAGGTAAAAATCACCTTATGGAAATAAGAAATTCATCGACATTGCTAAGTATTCCTGCTTAGTTTTACGTAAGTTTATCCAATATGGTAATCATGTGACAACGTCTGCGTAAATATAACCACGAAATCGAATACTATTCTCATATGATGTCATTTACAGCTTTATATCGAACTCATGTAGTGCTCAGTCTGTGTTCACGTGCTCAATCTGTGTTCGGTTCGATTTATCTGACGTAAGCAAATTCAAAAATACAAACAAATTGTCATTGGAAAAATATTCATGCATTGCAGAAATAATTTTTTTAGAGTGCATGGATGAAACAGTACTACTGTACTCGAATAATTGTAAATCAGAAGCGAAAATAAAGTTTGCTCACCATTTTACTGTCTTATCACGTTGGTTGTTTGTTTCTTGTTGTATGTAAGTGTATCAATACTGAACTAAAATTGCAGGACAATTGTTGAACGAATGCCGCATTCAGCTTATATACATTGGAATTTATGATAGAGAAACATGTATGCAACTCTGAAATGATGCTTGAGTAGGACTCGAATTATTGGTCGGATGCAATCCAGCGGCGGTGAGGGCGCTTTTTAATTTGTGACAGAGTAAGAATCTACACCAAAATTGGATATGTAACAAATTTTGATGAACTATTTATCGTTCTGTTTGGTTGTCTGGCACTAATTGTTTGTTTTGTACTCGTCGTCCCATGTCTATGTTTCTAGTAATTTAATTTTTGTTCTATAGCATCTGGCGTTCACAGTAGTAGGAATAATATGCTTTTACAAGTTTTACATGCAACGTACATCGACATCTCTGCGATTCGGCATTCTAGCAAAATTCTTGTGTTTCTCTTCATCAAAATGTCGTGAGTAGAACCAGATATGAACTGAATATGCTCACGTGTTTTACATCAGGTTCATTAATAGTAGTACGCTTCATAGAACAATGAGATATATGTTATCACTATATGTAGCAGGTTTTTTTAAAACTTCGCACAGTACTCTCAGAGTTTAATCAGTAATTACAAAACTTTATTTAATATGCGAATGAGCTGTCAATTAACTTGACACTGCTGAATGCTTTAAGGGACAATTAGATATCCATCAGATCAACATTTGTAGCACGTTTTATCTAATTTAATGCTGTAATTTTAGAGTAATGTCACTTATTACAAAGTTCATTAAATATGCAAATAAACCCTACATTAACTTGACACTGTTCAATGATTCATAGCACAATTAAATATTTATCAAATCAATATCTGTAGCACGTTTCACAAAATTTTAGTGCCGAAATTTCAAAGTTATATACCTAATTACAAAGTTTATTGAATATGCAAATGAACCCTTAATTAACTTTATACTACTAAATGCTTTACAACACAGTTAGATATCTGTCGTATCAGTATGTGCAGCAGTTTCATCACATTTGATGCAGTTATTTCGGAGTTATATGACTAATTATAAGACTTCATAAAATATGCAAATGAGCTAATTATTAACTTGACACTGCTCAATGCTTCTCAGTACAATTGGATATTTATAAGATCAACATCTGTAGCAAGTTTCATCAAATTTAATGCTTTAATTTTGGAGTAATATCACTAATTACAAAGTTCATTAAATATGCAAATGAACCCTTAATTAACTTCACATAACTAAATGCTCTACACCACAATTAGATATCTGTCGGATCAGTATCTGCAGCAGATTTCATCACATTTGGTGCTGTTATTTTGGAGTTATATCACTAATTACTAAACTTCATAAAATATGCAAATGACCTATTTGTTAACTTGACACTGCCAAATGCTTCTCAGTACAATTAGATATTTATCAAAACAATATCTGTACCCAATTTCACTGACTTGGGTGCTGTAATTTCAGAGTTATATACCTAATTACAAAGTTCATTAAATATGTAAATGAACCCTTAATTAATTTAACACTACTAAATGCTTTACACTACAGTTAGATATCAGTCGGATCAGTATCTGCAGCAGATTTCATCACATTTGGTGAAGTTATATCGGAGTTATATGACTAATTACAAACCTTCATAAAATATGCAAATGAGCTATTTATTAACTTGACACTGCCTAATGCTTCTAAGTATAATTAGATATATATCAGATCAATATTTGTTGCAAGTATCATCAAGTTTGGTGCAGGAATTTCAGAGTTATCTCACTAATAACAAAAGTTCATTAAATATGCAAATGAGAAGATAATTGACATGACACTCACAGTATCATCATAATGTTCGTAGATTGTCATCTGTGAAAAGTTTCATAAAATTTTGTGCAGTATTTCTTGATATATGTCTACACTGTCATTACCGTCTCCATAGGGAAACCATTGTATGGAAAAAAACGATATTGCATAACTTCATTAGTATGCAAGCCACACTAACCAAAATCTAATCAGTTCTTGCAAGTAGCACATGGTACCTGTGTACCAAATCTGACTTGAATCCGTTCAGGCGTTTTTGAGTTATCGTGTAAACAGATAGACAGACACACACAAACACACACACACACACACACACACACACACACACACACACCACCTACACACACAAACACACACACACACACACACACACGCGGACAGACAGACAGACATCGCTATGACAATAGCCCACGTGTTTACACACGTGAGCTAAAAATTAGCTTTTCGATGTAAAATGCCACAATCAAAGTGAGCGAGGAACTCATAACTTATCTCTTTTTCCAGGGTCAAAAGATAATCCCTGCTTAAATGGAGACTATACTGTTAGAGGGCTGGTACAATCAATGTTTAACCATGTAATGTCACTATGACAACATGAAAACGAAAGTTGTTGTTACAGACGTTTCCGTGAAGAAAAATGTGTGCAAGAAACAATTGATAGGTCCAAGTTTGCGCTTTCCTGTGTACAACCTTCCATTTGATTACAAAAATATCCGCAAATTGAACTCATGCGCCTTTTCACTTTGACAAAATATCAATTTAACTGCACGCACTGGGTGTGGGATCAACATGCGCAGTACCTCGGCCGCTGCACCGCGCAGTAGATCTTCGAGACAGAAAGTAAAAATTTTGTCGCATTTTATCTAATTAAGTAGTTTGCAAAAATATCCACAGATTGAACTCTTGTGCATTTTCATTTTGACAACGCTACAATGTAGTCACTACACATAGCTGTGTTGTTTAAATTCTCTAAACATCGTTGCTACACACACGCATATTAATGTGTTGACTCGGAAATGCTAAATTGTCAACAATCGAGCAACATTAAGAGTACTTTTTGGGGATTATCTATTTGTTTCAGGTAGTGACGCCCATCAACTCCGACGTTGGATGTGAACGTCTTATTCTCGACGTGTTGTTATAAACCGCACACTGACCTGTTGAATTCCCTCCCAAGTGTAGCGACATAAATTGCCATTTACGCCGACAAGACACAGCGCCTAAGCATGCGATGTAAAAATCTGTGGACTGAATCATTTTACTTGACAGTTAGGTAGTTATTGATTTCTGGTTAAAGCTTTAAGTACAGTATTGCAAGTTTCGCGCTAATGCGTGTACTGGTGTTTGTGGGTCTCTGACCTCCACTGACATCCATAATACTGCTATAAATTATCACACGGGGTTGAAGATAAACATGCACAACACCTGGGCTACTGCACCGACTAGTCAACAGCAGATCTTTGAGACAGAAGGTAAACATTTTGACTCATTTTTTAACTCAGATCATTGTTCAATTGTCTCTGATTCACTCGAAGCTTGAGGTTGTTTAGAAATTAGCAGCTACTGTTATCACATTCGGACTGGTATAATCAATATTTAACCATGTATGGTCACCATGGCAACATGAAAGTGAAAGATGTTGTCGCAGAGGTGTCCGTCAGGAAATTATGTGTGCAAACAACACTTGATAGGTCTTAATTTTCTCACCCTTGAGTACAACTTTCCAGTTGATGGCAAAAATATCCGCAGACCAAACTCTTGTGTCCTTTCACTTTGACAAAATAACAATGTTTATTAATACTCTGACGCACGGGGTCGGAGATCAACATGCGCAGTACCTAGGCTGCTGCGCCGAGGAGTAGATCTTTGAAACGGCAGGTAAACATTTTGATTCATTTTATCTAATAATTACCCAGTTGCCTCTAATTGACTCGAAGCTTGAGATTGTTTAGACGTTAGCAGCTACTGTTATGATATGACGTAGAGTAGCACATTCGGGTAGTTGCTCAACAATCATGGTATGTCAGCTTTGCAAAAACAGCGTCGTAACATATCCATAATGGTCGAGTATGCGTATGATTCAAGACCCAACATTATTTATATGTTTAGAAATGAACGATAATACTATGAGTTCATTGCATCTTTCGAACATTATAGACATGTTGCAGTGATAATATCTCTTTCAGAGATTAATAATACCTTAGAAATGGCTCTAGCTTATGTCAAATGCGGTGTTCAAAAAAACATGCCACGTTATATTTGTATGCCCCTTTGAACTCTATTTTCATAGAATTCACCTCAGAAAAATCTCTGATTGAACATACGGTACATTTTTGTCATTGAAAGCACATATATAAACGTACACACATGTGTGGCATGATTGTATATTGTGATATGTGGCATAATTATCTTTCTTTGTTTTCTTAGATATTTGTCATTTGCTTTATCTGAACTCAGCCATGCAGAAGTTACACTTCAGCACTGTTTGTTTGTTTATGGTTTTCTTTGCGATCGCCAAGTGTTGGTAAGCATACGAAACTTTCTAACTTATGACTGTAAGTAAATCAAATTGATACGCCGTGTTTGCGACAAAAATCACTAAAATCTTTAAAGATTTGGAGAATAAAATTCTACAAAAGATGCTGTTAATCGTATTTACGGCAATTGAGACGTAAGGTTTGCTCAAACGTTTCCCAAACTAGAGATCATTCAATTTCGAAATCAAGAAGAAAAATCACAGATCACCGTGCAAAATTTGGTAATAGAGAATAATATTACTCAACATTGACCGACTTCAGAAATTCAAAATGGACGCAATCAATATGTTTATTCTACGGATAAAAACTGAATTTACGATTTTCACACGTGTTAGCCGATGGAAGCTTTAGTTACTCCGTGAAATTCAAAATGAGCCCCAAAAGAAATATACCAAAAGATATTGCAATTGAGTCCGCATACATATACTAGTGAATTTTGAGTTTGTTTTTTGGCATACGCACAGATGGAGTTTTCTCAACGCTAATCATAAATGAAAGTTCTGTATCTCGTCCCTGAAAAACTTTAGGCCGAATACCTGTCAGCTAAGCTCACAGCAACATAGAAGTGTTAGCTATTTGCATACAGTGTCAACTCGAAGCTGGTACTACGTAAGCTGTGGGTTTCTCTGGCTCTCTCGATGTACTAAATACAGGTGAGTCAAGAAAGCCAATTTAAATAATGTCTATTGAAAGACGTTTCTAAAATAATGACATATGATCCCCGATTATTTGAGTTCTCCCTATTACTTTACATTTTGTAGTTCTATCTGAAGATTGCAGGATGCATGAAACTTAAGTAACAGATATTATTACATTGTACTTGAAGTAATTTGTGTTATTATGAATATGATCGCTACAGAGGACACATGTAGCGTGAATGTGTGTGCGTATCTATGTGTGTGTGTATCTGTGTGTCCGTGTCTACACGATGCTAACCAGTACTTCACCTATGACAAATGACAATTATAGTTACTTCCACACACATCTCTCTCTCTCTCTCTCTCTCTCTCTCTCTCTCTCTCTCTCTCTCTCTCTCTCTCTCTCTCTCTCTCTCTCTCGTTTTATGCCTGGTGTAGACAATTGCATATGCATAAACTCACGCCATAAAGGCGTCTAATGTCTACAGACTGGCTCAGTGTGAATATGGTCGTTAAACGTCTTAACACATGCACTTTATTTGTATATTTTACCTCCGCATGAATGTGCATCGTTTGGACATCTGTTCAGGAATAACCTATGAACCTTGAAGAAATCATTCTGGCCCCATTTTATCATTTTATCTTCACTCTTTTCAGAATGGGATACAAATATCAGAAAAGCTACAAACTACAATACTACACCACTTACTACATAGGCAATTGTACCGGATACTGTTCTAGCTACCTATGCCACGGTAAGGATGGGAACAAAGTCTTTCCTATGTTGAGGTAGTTCTGCTCCAAGTTTTTGGTTGATTGATATCGAAATTTCACACCAGTAAAATAATATCAGCCATGGTATTTTTGCTTATAAGTGACCGGCGTGAGCGCGTTTTCATCAGGTAAACGTTGCCTTATTGCAAAATGGCGAAACAGAACTTTATGCAAAGGCTGGTTAAGAAACAATAGCGCTCTTTACGTGAGCTTACGCAGTGAAAGATAGGTAACACCTTATTGAGACACAAATAATCTTCAGGCGACAATGCTCACAAATATTACATTCCAACATTACTACGATGACATTGCTATATAATTTTGTGAGATGTATCGCTTTTTATTTATTCATTTTTTTTTTTGGCAATAGGAGTGATTATAATGAATGTTTGAATGCAATGTTGATGACGATGACGATGATACCAAAATATTTTTATCATGATGAGCATTTTTTCTTCCATCATCATCATCATCATCATCATCGTCTTTGTTGTCGACATAATTACCTTCGCCAACTGACATAATCATTCACTTTCTCTTAAAGGTTGCACAACTATAGACCACTGCATCGATATACGCTGTACATCAAATGAAGACCAACACTGTTTGAAATGTGAATATGACAGAGGTGGACAGAAGAAAGCCTACGTCCTTGTGGAAGATCAAGGAATCGAGAACAGAAAGTGTGAACGTGAGTAATAGGATGATTCCTAATGTTTGTTGTCTGTGTTCTGCTTGTCTGTAATTGGATTTGATTTTGTCTTGAAGTTAAAGTAAAGTGCTGCCATCAACCATGACATCTTAGGAGATTGTCGTGAGAAAATTAACAATTAAGTTAATGGATAATAATACTGTTGTTCTTTTTATACCCTTTTCTATTATTGTCTATATCGTGGAAAATTTTCCAAAACGTTTTAAAGGGAACTAATGAAAATATGTTTGACTGACGTAAATCATGTTGCATGTTACTATACGCTTTTTTTTCAAAGTAACAGTAAAGTTCGTTCACCCTTTTACTATTCGTTCTTTCATGGGGAGTTTATATGTTGAACTCGCCTTGGCTGCTGAGAGGTACCCTGGGGATCTTCAGTGTATTGACTACACGAGACGTTCAGAGTTCATTGGTTCTACATAGACTTTATTCCCTGTAGACAAGCTTGACAGTTGCCATCGCCAAAGATACGCTTCTCCCATTGTCTAAATGTCTTGGGTTCGCTGTGTTCCCCTCTCAATGTTCCAATCTCTCAGAGCAACTCTCTCTCTATTCCAATCTAATCTTACTTGTATTGTTTTAGAATGGGATTTTAAACGTTATCTTTAGGCGTGGCTTGGATAATACGATAGACATGAATTAAAGATAAAATGATACATCCAATCATAAACGTCAGTGTCACAATTAATATTCAAACCTCACTGTGACACATGTTCTTGTTTTCGTCCTGACTTGCGTAAACTCCCTCGTAAAATGGAATTAGCGTTATTGTACGTTTGTCTAAAATATGATTTGTATGCATATCGACTTATAATTGAGATCTTGTTGTTTTAATTAACCATTTTACTGGTGTCGATGACCGCTAGGTTCATTAACCTTTGTCTGAGATAAAATATCTCTGTAACAGCATCTTACGTAGTTAGTTAGTTAGTTAGTTTATAGTGAAATTAGGTCAAAATTTACATATTGTTTTCAACTTGAACAGAAATAGCAATGTGGATAGTGGAACCTCCAAGCCCAATAGGCTAATATCACTTTGGAAAAAACTACTAAAAATATTAATAAAGAAGGACTTATCTTATTTCTGCAGATAGTAAGTGAATGAATGTTGATATCTTCATTCTGTCCTCAGAACGCTGCTCGTGGAGACCGGACAGCAAATTTTGCTACCCTGGCTCTTGTCCAGGACACCCATCTAATTGCTCGTGCGTAGACGGTTTCAGTGGAGATAACTGTCTGTCAAGTAGGTATCAAATATCTGATTAATAATAGTGCACACATATTGACACAAGTTGACAGTTAAAGGTGAATTGTACGTTGGGTCAAATGTTTGGACTTTCAAATGTGTACAATGCCATTTTGGTCTACCACATGTAGAGGCTTATTTCGAAGCTCATGTAGTAACTAAAGTTTTTACCGGCTTATTTTTGTGATCTCAAACAGCTATCATGGGCATGGCGGCCATTTTAACTCTCGGGAAATATTTGGTGATTGTTTTCATTGTACAAACATTTGAACGGTGATCCCCGAACTTTATTTTTAACTTTAGAAGAGAATAATCTAAAGTTTCGTTGAGGAAATTTTGAGCAAACTTTACGAGGCACGAACTACCTAGTCAACAGAAAACGCTGTCGGTGTTGTTTGTGTACAGGAATGTATAAACTATGCCTTGATAAGGAAATTACAAGTCAATGTATTAATGCAATATACTGAAATAGCAAGTTCCATAAATAACCTGTTGATTTTGTCATATGCACAATTGAAAATATGCTACAGTTCTGAACAAGGTCTTTGTTGGTTAAAATAGAGATATCATAGCATTTGCATAGAACTGGACTAGAAATTGAAACCTTGATATCATTAATGCCCTCTTTTACTGCTGTTATATCCTAACAAGTAACGGAGAAACCAAACATAGGGAAATGCAGCGGCAAAATCACGGCCACCGGAAGTGACGACACCTGTGATTTTGGCTGTGGTGACAACAATGTTGAATATTGTCGACTTAATGCCAGCTCGTTTCATGTCGATTGGACTTCAAGATATAAGCCATCACTTGACTCAATCGTCAAACCATACTATGTCAACGACATAGGCTTCGGTATCGTGTCGGCCGCTCTTATATGGAATCTTACGCACGGTAAGGCGATACTCAGTGTTTCTTTTCACATCGTATTCAGCTACACCTGATATAGAATTGAAGTTTATTTGCTGAAAACGATGGCTTTTATACACGGACAGTAGACATCTCTCATTTGGTGTGATACCTTCGTAGTTCAAACACTGTTAGGTCTAATTTGATTTCAAATTTGAAGCCACTGGTTCTTTTCATATTTGATGAATTATGTACTTGAGTTTGTGCATTAAAATCTTTTGTGATGCAGTCTAAAATATTTTTGTTTTGTTTTGAAAAATACAGTGTCTTGTTCCTCCTTAAATCACGTTGAAATGGAGAGAGTTCAGTACGCAAATGCAACCAAGCACAGTGTGCGAGTGTGTCTGTGTCTCCGTGTCTCCGTGTGTCTGTCTGTGTCTGTGTTACATCCAATGCCCGTGTTGACAACTGAATTTTAGTACAGAAAAGAATGTATGTAGTCAATATTGTTTATTACAACCTTTTACATTAAAGGGCGCGAGCCCTATTGGACTCAATTGGAACTTGTTGATTTGAATTGAATTGAAGTCAAGCGAGGTATGTAATAAAAGCATTACAGCCTTATGTACCCTTCTTACGTCAGGCAAACGGTCACCTACAGACTGAAATGTTTCCCCTGTGACAGGCTCTGTACAGAAAGTGTTAAAACCCTTTGGTATACAGGTCTGTGTCAGGTTCTGTACAGACCCTGATACAGCCCTGATGTCCCATTGCTGTGACAGGGGCTGATGTGCAGGTCTGTATCCAAGGCTGTGGGGACAGGACTGTGTACAGTGTTGTGGACACGGACCTCTGACAGCGTCTGAAATTTCTACCTGTCTCAGCACTGTATTTACAGGACTGTACACAGCAATATGAATACAGACTAGTAACAGAGTCAATATTTTTTCCTGTGCACACAATTATGCCTGTATTCATTTCTGTCATCAAACTTAGCCCATTTTTCTGGAAATATACACCCCTGAAATCTGACAATTTTTCAGATTCTGTAACAGGCCCTGTTAATTCAACACTGACACACCACTGTTTGTACACTAGTAATTCAGTCATGTGGTCATAGCACTGGATACACTCAGAAATTACAACGCTGTATAAGCTAAAATTCCTGTTGTACCAGGCCTGATATAGACATGCCCATACATCCCTGATATCTGGCCAATTTTACAGGTCCTGTAACAGAGGTCAGACCCAGTTACAGGGTGCAGGTACTGAAATTTGCCTGTAGTTTTCTTGCAGTGTACCCTATAGTGCCTTGTTTGGGCCACAATGAATCATACTGTATATACACAACCCGTTGTGTGTTCAAGGCAAATACATTATTTTTAAAACGTATATCAGGGAAACGATTGTGCTTCTTTTCTTTTAATGCTACCATCGCTCAAAATCTGACACTAAGTCTTTCTTCTTTTGATGAAATCATCTAAATCATCGGTACACATCTGCTGCATGTTACCAGCTCTAAGTCAGCCACTCTTAAGTACGACGAGCAAATCTTGCGTGCAAGCGTCAGCAGAGGCTTTATTCTAAACCAGAGTTCGCGTTTACGCAAAAATCGTGCGTATTTACGCATTGAAATTGACTCTCTACGCATTTTTTTCATCGTTATGCGTTTTTATACGCAAAGGATAACACCGAAAGCACTCCCCATGACTGAGCTTAGGCGACAACCAGACGAAATTTGTTGCAACACATTTCTGTCAATCACTCATTTTGTGTCGAAAGTTTCGAATTCTCTGGGCTTGTCTGAAAAATCGGCATCGTAGTCCACACGTTATCACGTTAGGCACGTTATCATGTCAGCTGTGCCTATGAATTACGTTCAGGCGGGCGATAGTTTCTGAAAGTGAGTGATTGACAGAAATGTTGCGACAAATTATATAAATGCCAACCGAGCACAATCATCGCGTCTCGCTGTTCCTAAATTTTGATCAGGCACACATGCAGCATGGCGTCGAAGCAGACAATTCGTTTTAATTTCTTTCAACTTTGCTCTACGAGTCCGTGAAAAAAATGATTCATTGGTAAAGCTCGTCGGAATCCCGATAAATTTTGAACACTGCAGAAGTGTCTGGATGGTACTGCAACTGGTCGTTCAGGCACCAAGTCGTTTCGGCCAAGTCGTTTCGGCCTCTCAATTTCCGGTCCCAAGTCACTTTGGCACCGCAACCAAAGACGTTTCGGCATCTGTGTTTCTATTTTTTTTTTCAAACTATTTAGTATTTGACTGATCCGTCATATTCGTAAGCGTGACCTTTGCGTTCTGACCAGTACTTTATGTGCATTTTGTGTGAATTTTGCCTTGCTGTTTCCTCACCGCTTTCAAACTTTTTCTGTGTCGGCGGCTATCGATATCGATAACTTGTGTCACAGATTTGAAAATGATATGAAGTTTTTTCTTACGGTATCTTCCCATGTTCTCACAAAGATTAAGCATGTACGTGAATGTTAGTTGACACTATACTTTTTAGTACTTTGATTTGTAACATTACGCTCCAGCACTAGTTCCCACAGGTAGCCTTCAACGGTGTCGAAACGTCTTGGGTTGCGGTGCCGAAACGACTCGGACTTGGGGCTTGAAATTGGAAGGTCGAAACGTCTTGGGCCGAAACAACTTGGTGCCGAAACTTCCAGAAACCGTCTGGATAAGCTGCCATAACTCTAACTTTTGGGTTGCCAGATTTGTTGTGACGGTTGCATGTATACCCTTCGCTGTTACGTTTCAACATTGTTCAAGTTGTTCGTTAAACTGTTTTCATTAAATAATGTTACATCGTTCAATCCGAATATGTAGTGTAGGTTTATTCAACGGCACATTGTATTTTGCAGTCAGTTTTTTCATCAATCGAGTGCGGAAGTGAAATTACGCACTCAAATACAGCCATTACGCAATTTTAGCAGACTAATGCGTATGCCGTACGCGAGGAGAAAAAGTCAACGCGAACACTCTAAACCGTACAATGGCTCGGCATAGGCACGCGTGTTGATTTGTCAATCTTTTGAAATTAGTTGTACACATAAATGTAACTAACCTTTATTGATGTAACATCGATTATAACACGTGATATGTTCGAAATCTGGGCAAGCAAAGGAAGAAAGTAACCTGAAGGACAAAACACGAAGAATGATTTATGTACTAGTTTTGATAATAAAATACGACATGGTCCAGAGCTCTCACGACATAGCCTAATAATCGACCTTTGACCGGTGAACTGTGGTTCTTTAATTACGACAAACACATGTTGTTCCGCTTTATAAATTATAATCAAACCTGGCAACACAAACACTTCTATTACTAATTCGTGGCTGCATTTCACACATTATAGGCCCTAAGTAATGTCATGAATGGAGAGATAGTGAGTATAGTCAAGGGTAACATAGTGCCGTGTGTGGAAAAAGCAAAAGTATAAAAAAGAAAAGGAGTACACAATTATTTAGTTGGCGTACCGGAAACGTTTAACAGGAGATAAGCGATGGTGGTGAGAGAGAGAGAGAGAGAGAGAGAGAGAGAGAGAGAGAGAGAGAGAGAGAGAGCGCAAAGCGAAAGAAACTGAAAACAACGCAACAGCTACAACTGTTTATTGCCAAGTCGACCCACTGTAGCTCTTACTGACCATATTTCAAATGCAATAGGTCATTGGATTTGATAACATGCGACGCTGTAAAAAATTGCTAATGGTATCCATTGCACTGCGGGGTGGATAACATTGCAGTCTAAGTTAGCCGCAGCCGTAATCTAAAGCGAAAGTGATGCAACGAAAATGTAATATTGGTGTAGAAAAGGTAGCTTCTTCTATATTTACATGGAAGTTGTTACTTTCACTGTCGCCCTGGAACATGAGGTACTTGTCGTCGTCCCTTAACGGCTCCCACAATCGGAATCTGTTCAACAGTCTGTAATTTCGATGTATAAAAGTAATAATCTGCTGCTCTGTATGGCGTTATGAAATTCCTTCGGGCCTCGAAACCCAAATTGTTTATCGCGTTAAGAAATAACTTCGGGTCCCGAAACCGAAATTGTAATCTCCTTAAGAATTAAGTGAATGTATCAACTTTTAGCAGCACTGAGTCAATTAACCCTAACGTAAACAAGAGGATGTAAGATCGTGAAGTTATATCAAAAGGACAATTCTCATCGTGATAGAAAATAGCTTGGGAAATTCAGAAAAAAAACACTTAAAACCATGATCTGCCGTTTTGATTATATCTTAAGAAAACAAGATAAACAAATATTAAGTATTGTTATTTTCTCGACAATTTCTGTCGCTTTTCTTTCTAGATAATGTTTCTCTTGTCAAGGGAACCAGTTCATGCCTTGCAGATGGGACCGGTATCATTAACATAACGGCTGATGACCTCGCTGAGAGATCGTGTAGTCACGTGATTGACCTCCATACGGACGTTGAGCATAATACCAGGTTACTTTCAAATACAACTTCCACAGTATAGACTTGTTAAAACACTCCTCGCTCCTTTATAAGGGGGTTGTTTTGTGTGTATGGCCTGCTAAACAGAGGGATTTATAAACCGAACAACTGATGATTTATTAAATATCGGACTTATTTGACAAGATATGGAAAAACATTTAAGTCAGCGTCTGCAATATTTTAGGAAGACAATGATTCGTGACATATGCAAATCTAGGACTTTTCGATTATTCTATTTTAGGTTGTCTGTGAAGTTAAGTGCAAGGAACGGTGGCTTCATCAAACTGAACAATTTCGATGCAGAAAATTCAACGACCATAGATGATCCGACGTTTTACAACGGAATCAGCGAAGAGAAGACACCGGTCATTGTTTTTGACTTCTTGCCTCCATTACACACAGTTTGCGGAAACGTCACTGACTGCAGCGCTAATATCATGAATATTGGTGATTCCTACACAACTAAGGTGAGTACATGACCTTTTCACCCCGAAGCTTAGTTCCCTTTATTGATTAAAACGGGAACAAAGGTCAAAAAAGGTCAGCAAGGTCAGCAAGAAATACCTGAACTCTTAGGTTGTTGTCTGGCTTCCATATTTTGCAGCGTCGCCATTTTGACATGTAGTCGGCCGACAGCGGTGTAATCTACCGAATGATGTGGTACCGATAGAGGGCGTGCCTTATCGCAATGATCGTCTCGTCAATCTCTCCTTTTAGTAGCCTGCACTTCACGGTCATGCTTCAAATACTTAAATTTCTAAACTACTTCCCTAGCCCGACTCATTTTACAGCATAAGGGGAAAGCTAAGTTTAAACATTGACCGTCCTGTTTTGTGAAAACGCCTCATGATCAACGCTTATTTTGAATTTTATACATCAGTGAATGCAATGTTTCCGTTATTCAAAACTTTATACAGTAGCCCTTTTATTCTTGAAATTTGACATGCGGTTTACTTAGGGTGACTTCAGTTAGATTTTTTCCAAAGTGTGGTGAAATTTGCATATTTGTGTTTTTAAGGCAGTTTTTGTCACTTTTGGTCTTAAAATCTTTAAAGAACTTCAAATCTGCAGGTAGATGGCTTTGATATTTGGTACAGAGATCCCTAGGGATGTATCTATTTCAGATTTGTTCAAATTGTGCAGAAATATGCAAATTTTCATTTTTCAGGCAATTTTTGTCAACAGAAAATGACGTTGTAAGATATCCTTGACCCATATATGATTTTCCTTGCGCGTATTGCCTCAGTTTGCTCGTCGTTTTCTGCAGCTGTTTGTTCACGTCTTTTGAAATCGTTCAATCACGCCGCAATTTTTATTCTTCTGATGAGCACAGGCATTTTTACAGTGCCTGTCAATACCAAACTTTCCAAAATTTAATACCATATCTAATGTTTTGTGTACTTTAATTTATTCTAGTGTTTATCAACCTTTAATATGGTGTCAACTGTATCGGTTGCACCACAACTCCTTGTCTTTACTGACAGGGAATAATTTTGGGCGAGAAATATTCAGGCGGTTGACAATGTGTTGCCACCTCGATAAATGTGTTTTACGTCAGCCTCCCATGTCTGTATTGACAGGCACTCCTAGTAAGTGAACATAACTAAGTTATATGCTTTAATCGATCTTGTGGCATAAAAGAAGTTTATGCGAGACCTCATTTTACAATATACGATGCTGTAAATTGTGAATATATATTCTTGTAAATTTTGCTGTAAATCAGTCGACCAAATTCTAGATACCAAAATAACTTCTAACTCCTTGTGATACCGTCATACTAAACGATGCATATATACATGCTTAATGTTATCTAGGCAGACATCACGATACGATGGCTATCAACAGATTGGATCGATGAACCGTCTGGCATTGACCATTATGATTGCGAAGCGTTCCAGTTGACCCATGACACGACAGAGAACGATCTACTTGATATGAGATCGAGCGCTCCCCGTGTATCGAAACGTAACATCCACCCATCTAATACTGAGACCACACTTCATTTGCCAGACCCAGGTACTGAGTCACTTAAGAATCATAGTTAGCAAGGGCTGCATTTATGAAAGTGTTTGCATAAAGTATATTTTTAGTTTCTATTATCAGTATACAGGTATTGGATAATTATCTCAATTTTGAGTAAAAAATCTTCATTCATAACTTGCTCCCTCAGATTTTGAGCAGAAATATTGAAATTCGAAGAAATTTTACAGTGGCATGGAAAATTCAGATATCTACAAATAACCATACGCAGTTCCTAAGGTTTTCTCGGTCAAACCATATTTGGTCTTTTGACGACTCCAATATGGCAATACTAACTTATTTTCTTACACAGGCGTGTATGCAATAATACTGACAGTGTATGACAGAGCTAAAAACTTTGCCAAAGTTCGACGTTTTGTCATGTTTGATGACTTCAGTGCGATATCTATCGACGTCACAAAGTCGATCAAAGCGAAAGAGGAAGTGTATAACAAGGGTGTGTATTGGGTCAATCCTTCCAAAAGTAAGGTGAGAAACTGGTGAAGCCAGACAAAATTAATTGGATGCATTTCAAAGTGTATACTTTTAACAAGGAACTTCCCCTGTAAAAGCAGGGTGATCGTAAGTCTATGCAAATTTAAAAAAGCCACGCTACTGATCGGACGTACCGTGTTTGGTCCCAGAATCCTATAATTTTTCTATGTTTCAGGCGTTCATTGTTATTGAATCTTGTATATGATGTCTGTGAATATATAGCGACTACTCTTGAGTCGGAAGAAAAAAATGTTCCGTTTTTTGTCGGAGAACGCATTATGTTTCAAAATGTGTTCCCTGTACGACCACTTGATCCCTCTTTGCAGATGTCCCGAAAGTGCCCATCATGATTATTCAAATTTATCGTAAGGTCGAAGAGATGCTATGAGAATTCAAAAACTCCCGCCCAGTGTATGCAAATGGCTGTGTCATTAGCAATCCCCCTATTGTGTGCCCACGGTCCTGCAATTTCCCGTTTAACAGCTGTAGGTAACCAAACTGCATTTGACACTCGCGTACAAACACAGGTTAAAGATAAGGTTAAGGTTAAGGTTAAGATAAGTTACCCTACTTCCACTTATGGTTCATCGTTCATTTGTCACTGCTTCATTGATGAAGAGACTTCGATTCAAATCACGTC
The DNA here is from genome assembly GCF_041260155.1 of Ptychodera flava. Taxonomy (NCBI): domain Eukaryota; kingdom Metazoa; phylum Hemichordata; class Enteropneusta; family Ptychoderidae; genus Ptychodera; species Ptychodera flava. The sequence goes on from NC_091929.1 coordinate 7,117,945, forward strand.
CGCATGTTGTTGTTTTTTTGTTTGCATGCATATTGTATTTAAAACTACAAGTTTCACGCCACAATTTATATTGTCGAGGACCGTCGCTTGAGGGCGCTACATCAACCCAGAAACGCTTCTAGAGACGGATTTCCTGATGTGTTCTTTAGCAGGAATGTTTTGAATCTCCTGTATTAAACTCGAAATATTTTGCCTTGTAGACATTATTATCTTGGGATGGACATTTCTGTAACCCTTTCCATCGGGACGAACTTCTGTTAAACGGAATAGCGGAACTAAAGGAATTGCCACGGGTGTATGACGAAATTACTGGTCAGCCCCCAACTTCACGTTCGAGAGAGGCCATACACAATGCCGATGGTATCGTGCGGTTTCAGATATACTACGCGCTCTCGGACTGGACAGAACTACAAAACTGGACAGATATTAGAGACGTTGAGGTGAAGCCAAATTTCGTAAAGCATAATTATAAAAGCGTTTTTAACCAAAAATTCTTATTTACAAAATACAGTTTATTATAATTGCCAGCTCAGTGAATTGAATATGAAACACACTGTTATTGTTTAAAGATGAATGATTGTAAAGATAAACATTCAGCTGTCAGCTGAAACATTGAACATTACACAAATAAATGCTATGTTTACAAATTGCACAGTTGGAATTTCAACACGGTTTATGAACAAAAAAGGAACAGTATCAAAAAGGACCAAAAACGGTGGAAAATATAGTCTTCGGAGCTTAAGTCCCTGCAACTACCATGCTTATGTTTTAAATTTGTTGATGTTTTAGATGACGTCCGACTCGTGTGTTATTTTTTTGCTTGGTAAATGATATAATTATATTAAGTTGCTAAATATTAATATGCCTATTTTAAATTTCATTAAATATGAAGACGGAGTTTTCTATTCCCATACCCGACTCTAAGAGCGAATTCATGATGGTTTGGCTGAGGGCGTATGACGTCATGAATCATACAAAAGAGGACAGTGTCATCCTTTATTTTGACAAAACGCCGCCCGACATCTATGAGATGGAGTATATCCATAGATGCGAAACGAATGCAGTCCAAAAACAGTCAAATCCCGGGTAAATATGGTGCTATCATCCTAGATAACAAGTTTTTTTTTCTGAATGGATGTGTATCTTTTTAACCAATCTGATTAAAAAAGATGTTGAGATGGCGACTTCTTCACCTTAGGCAGTTGGCGACAAAGTGAAAATGAATCAAGGAGAACAGCAAAAAACAAGCATAGATTAAAACGACACCATCTCTTTCCTTAACTGAAATAAGATTGGTGCTCAACAGTCGTAATAATATGACTGTTTGTTGAATGCACAACGTTTAACACTGTCTCAACAGATTGACTTGCATATTACTGATATATTTCGATCAGTGTTGTATTACGTCATATAGAGAAATCGTGTTGTTTATGAACACATAGCGTAAGCTAATTCAATATTTGACATAACCACGAATGTGAACTCTTAAACTTATAATGAACATGAAAGTACACAATCTAAGGAAGATACAGGAAAATATGTGAATTGTTGGAGAAGAGTACACTATATGCACCAATCTTACTTAATATGTTTCCCTGTTTTTGTGATGTTTGCTATTTAGGTTGAAGGTAAGGGCAGAAGACAAAGAAAGCGGTATTTTGGAAGTCCGGTGGAAGCTTTTGGGCCGAAAAGACCATAATTTAGTGTATTCAGAAGGAACAAGGAATGACACATCCCCCTCTGTAAGTTAGCAAAATTGCAGAAACGTTTTTGACTTAAAGGAAAATATTTATGCTTTTATATTATTAATGTGTAATATGACTTATAGAAGAAGGAGAGTGAGAGAGAGATACATGCATAGAGACAGACATTCGCATCTACGAAAAATACGAGGCAGAATTTATCCAGAACCTTATCAAGCAGAAAAAGGTCTCTGTAGCTCGTACTTTCAACCTTACATTTAGATACATAGACGATGTTATTTCATAGAATAACTCTGAATTCAGTAAATATTTCGCTATGATTTATCCTCCAGAATTGGAGATTAAAGAAACTACATAAACGGCCTCTTCTGCTTCATATCTGGACATTTTACTTGAATTTGACTCTAATGGTCACCTTTCTACTAGGCTATATGACAAGAGAGATGATTTCAACTTTAGTATAATCAATTTTCCACACCTCATCAGTAATATTCCACTCTCACCTGCTTATGGGGTATACATTTCCCACCCTATTCGATATGCAAGAGCATGCAGTTCATATGGTGATTTTGTAGAGAGACATGGCCATCTCTCTTACAAACTGTTAAATCAAGGTTACACCAGAGCAAGACTTGTCTCTACATTCAAACGCTTTTTTGGCAGGTATCGCAAGCTTGTAGATAATACAATATCTCTCTTCGACAAATGATCACTGATGGCATCGGTGACATTGGGCCTTAGTTAGTGACCACTACCTATCTGACTTATAGATTGATATATGGCGGGTGCCACATGTGGGGCAGGATGCGCTTACTATTTTCGAAACACCTGACATCACTTCTTGGTCTTTTGGCCAGAGGTCCATATATCTTTCTTTCATGAATTTGACTTTGTTTGTGTACCGTCTATTTACTGTCTGTTCTGTGCTGTTTTGTGTCTATGTTTACAACTATTGTCTTACAAATTCTGACCTAGTGTTATTGGATTAGGGATTGGTATGATTGCGATTATTACACTTCCAAATACTGACCCTTTGGCCAGAACCAAGGGCAATCATATTCTTAAGGGCATGAATATATTTAATTGTGTAGCAGTATAATTCTTAACATTTTGGAATATTATTAAAATTAATTGTTTTTACATAATCTTTTCGCAGGAACCATGGAATAAAGTTTGTTCACCTACATTCTGTACCTGCATTAAAACTTTAGGAATTTGTTCTTTCCTGGAGTATCGCATCGTCTTCGACATCAGTGCCTTTGAGAAGTCCCCAACAGATCAAACTCATTGCACAGTGGTTATAACCGTTGTGAACAATGCAAATCTAAGCCGAGAAATCGAAAAAGAGGTAAGTTGTGAAGTGTGTACATGGTATGTACCTTTTTGATGGGCGATATTCCTATCTGTCTCCACATTGGGTCCAGAAGTACGGCGAAAGTAGTTTAACCCGTATTGGTTGTTTATTTGTTGAGCTAAGGTAAGCTTATCGAAAACGTATTTAAAATGCCTTAAATACCTCGGTGTAAGTCTAAGAGCTTACATGTTTACTGTGATATAATTCTGGATGGATTTGGCGTTGTAATGATCGTTACTAATTTTGCCTTACAGATCGAAATAGATACACCAAAGTCGTAAACATCGAACCCATTCAAGAACACCATCTCAGTTGCTGCGGGCTCCTCTGCAGCTATAGGCATTCTGTTGTAACAGCTATTGATTTTGTAGTTAAGACGAATAGCCAAGAGGTACCAATGCAAAGTGTATCAAATTCATTAAATGATATAGAAATGATTGCTTCTCCGATTTTATTCTTGATTTTGAAAGAGAGTGTTTGAAAGATTTTTTGAGTCAAAAGATTTATCTTTCACTTTCGAGTTGCATACTACCTTAATTGAAAGATATTGTTACGAAACTGTTTCATCAACCTAAACATTAGGTGAATGTTTATCTAAACATTGGAAGATCCGTGACCTTGACTTCGCTAGCAGTATTCTTAAATGGCACTGTGAATCCAAATTTAGATGTGCAGCTATCTTCTGATTATTGTCTAACTTACTGCTCTATATTTGAAGATTGAAGTAAGCGGTATTATATTTTGTTTGTTTTTTTTAAAAATAAGATACATTTTCGTGTTCATGAATCCTTTACTTAATGCACAGGTTTTAAAAAATGAGTGTATGCAAATATTTTGACAAGGAAAATATTTAACAAAAATATTTCAAAATACCCTATCACAGACACCATAGTTAAGTAGAACAACATAGCAATGAAGTAAACCAACCCTGGACAAAATGTTTGATCTACGTTCAGTATATTTACTTATATTGATGTATATGGAACACAATATTAACTGTGCATATCAAGAGTATACGTAATGTATATCTTTGTATATGGAACATTTCAATACGTTGATATGCGTAGTGTATATCTATGCATATCAAGAGTATACGTAATGTAAATCTTTGCACACCAAATGTACACTGTACTTATGCATTTTACTAGTATACGAAACTTAACGTAATTGACACATGTACAGAATTCGTATACGTGTACATATTGTTGTATAGTGAAATGCAATAAAAGGTCCGTACATTTAACATTAACATGTCTCCACGATCCTAGTATTAAATGTTGTTGCCAAGCAAGTCTCACAGGTGGTTACTTGTCCCGACTTTTTGTCTTTGTCCGGACTTTTTGTCTGGACTTGTCCTTGTCAGGCGAATATTCAATATATATTGCAATGGCGTACGTTCGCGCGACGAGCTACGTCGTACGTTGAGCTACGTCGTCTCATATTTTCCTCATCTTCATTGGAACAGAGCACGAACTCCGCGAATTCATAGCAGTGATTAACAAAATGCATCCTACTTTCAAATTTCATATGAAAGTTCTTCACACGAAATAACATACCTTGACCTAGTCATTTACAAAGGTCAACAAAACACGATTGGAACTAAATTGGGATAATTGGATTGGCGCAATTTCTCAAGAATTTTAGAAATTTGTGTAATATTACACCATATTTGCTTACCATCTTTAAAATTTTATTCAAAATTTACAAAGCTGTTGAAATGTTATGAGTAAGAATCAGTGCATGATAGTATCTTATGCAGTATTGTTCAAAACATATCAACAATTTTCATATTTGAATGAAAATATGTGAGCTTGTCTGGAGTTTCTTCATTACTGAAACACTAGTAATAATCTCAGTTTGTCACTTTTCCTCGACCAAAATGAAACTTTTCGATTGATTTACAGTTAAGTCAGTCAGGGTCATTTAAAATGTGCCCTGACTTAATTTAATGTTTATGAAGCCTTAAATTCACGAAAAAGTCAGGGATATTTCAAAAGTGCCCTGACTCAAAAGTCGTCAATTAGAGAAATTTTAAACATTTTGTCTCGTTTCTTTAGTACATTTACACAAAAATATACTTTTTTCATGAAAATGAATCCGATGAAAGAAGTGTGCAATAATCATTGTGTTTTCGTTGTTTTGTTCGATGAGAACAATATTTCAAATTATACACTATTCTATCATTTTGTAAAATTTCAGCTGTAAAAATTTCGATTTCGTTACATTTTCGTAATAATTACTCTCATCCAATTTTCCCAAAATAGTTCCAATCGTGTTACAATGAAAACATACTAGACACTAGAACGCACAAAAAACCAACAGATACATTCCAGTTCTTACACAGAAAATCATTTCATCAAAAATCAACCTTCAAGGGCCTGATCAAAGGCGAAATATCAAGGTACACAAGAACATGTAACAACGAAGAGGACTTTAACAACAAAGTCAAAACATTTAATGAAAAATTACTACAACGAGAATATCCACAACAAGAAATATTGAACATCAATGAGGAAACAGGTTACACAACAAGAAGAACACATTTAAATCACAAACAAACGCACTACAACAACACTAATAAAGTGATATTTTCTACCTATTTTCTACCTCATATAGTCCACATATAAAAAAAGACATCAAAAAAGCATTCCAAAAGAACTGGGAAGAAATAGAAAAAGACCAAACACTAAATAATTTATTCAAGATGAAAGCGATCATCGCATACAAAAGAAATCCAAACATTGACGACACACTCATAAATGCACAAGTACACTATCTTACAGAAAAGACCGAAGAAAATGAAACACAAGAAACTGACCCAAATATAAGTATTCTAGCCCCCTTACTGGACGAACAAAACATCGACAATGTTTAAGCCACAAACAGTGAAACAAAAATCCAAGGAGAGAAGATATCAAAAAAACGACTGAGGAAGAAGCACACACATGTTTCGAAACGTAACGTCAAAAGATCACACTGTCATTCGACAGCCAGATTACGGCTACGTGTCGCCATGGCTTATATCTACACCAATAGCTAAACACACAAAATCGAACATGAACACAGAGAACGGAAAAATAGTATAGTCGATGTGTGGAGGCGCTTTCCCTTTATTACAGCATAAAAAAAATCGCATATAATGTTATTGTTAGTCACATGTCATTTATAAATTTTAGTCAAAAAGATCTCATCCACTCAAATGTACATGCATTGCATAAATAATTTGTTTAGAGTGCAACGATAAAATAGTACTACTGTACTCGAATAATTGTAAATCAGAAGCGAAAAATACAATTTGCTCACCATTTTACTGTCGTTTATCACGAGCGTTGTTTGTTTCCTGTTGACTGTGTGGATGTGTTTCAATGCCGAACTAAAACTTGAAGATTGATCGCTGAACTAATGCCGCGTTCAGCTAATATACATTGGAATTAAATGATAGACAAGCATGTATTTAGATCTTAAATTAATCGTGACATAGTATGGAGATTGAGTAAGAATACAGTCTAATGGGGGTAAGGGCGCTTTTACTTTTGCCCGAGTGACTTTCTACAAGAAGCTTGAATATGTAACATATGTACTCGTCGTCCGATCTATTGTTTCAAGTAACTTAATTTTTATTCCCAAAGCCTCTAGCTATCATACTTCTTCTTTATCTTTGTGCCAAGGGAGAATATTTGTTTTTTTCAAATATGCTTTTAAAAGTACCATAACGACAGATTACGTTAACTGAACATGCGTTTGTACACTGTACCTGTATGGGTAAATATTTCAAATGAAATTAACGAAGTATTTTTTTACAATCGTTACATGCCACGTACATTTCCATCTAATCATCGACATCTTTGCGATCCGGCATTCTGGCAAAGTTCTTGTGTTTGTCTTCAGTAAGAGTCGTGAATAGGAGAATTAGTGTTCCGACATAAAATGCCACAATAAACTTGAGAGAGAAGTCATAACTTCTCTTTTTTTCAGGGTTCAAAACATAATTCCTATTTTATGGACACTCTACTGTCAAAGGGCTGGTACAATCATTTTTAACCATGTATGGTCACTATGGCAACATGAAAACGAAAGATGTTGTGACAGAGGTTTCCGTTACGAAATTATCTGTGCATGCAACAATGGAGAGGTCCAAGGATTCTTTCTGCTGTGTACGACCTTCCGGTTGATTGCAAAAATATCCACAGATTGAACTCTGGTGCCCTTTCACTTTGACAACATTACAATGTAGTCACTACACATAGCTGTGTTGTTTAATCTCTCTGAACATCTCGTATAGTGGCTACACACAAGCATATTAATGTACTGGCTCGTCACGCTAAACTGTCGACAATATTTTCAATCGATCAACAGTTATAATACCTGATGGGGTCATCTATTTCTCTTCAGGTAGTGACGCCCTTCAACTCCGACGTTGGATGTGAACGTCCTATTCTCGACGTGTTGTTAGACTAAAATATACAGAGTCCCAGCAATGACTGTTTCTTCAACTGTATAATGATTCTTCTCAATTGTTATTTCCACAGCCACAATCACCTCAAGTGTCGCAACATAAATTGCCATTTTCGCCAACACAACACAGCACCTAAGCATGCCAGGTAAATTTATTTTACTTGACAGTTAGGTAATTATTGATTTCTGATTAATACTCTAAGTACAGTGTTGCAATTGTTCGCACTCTGACTACCACTGACATCCATAATACTGCCATAAATTATCACATCGGGGGTCGGAGATCAACATGCACAGTACCCAGGCTGCTGCACCGACTGGTCAACAGCAGATCTTCAAGACAGAAGGTAAACAAAGCAATTTCTTACTTTTGCGAGGTAAAAATATACACCATCGACTTACCCACGATTTGTTAGGACTCAGGTGGGGTTGTAAGGGCCGCCGGTCATTCCAATATATGACAGAGTCATCGAAGCTGAAGTATGTATAACCTTCCTAAACTGACGGGTTTTCGCTGCATACTTGAATCTCGCAGTAACACCATAATCCTTCTTTCATGAGTCGAATTCAAACACTACTGAATGGCTTAACGTGGCTTGGTGAGATGTTTATATACGACATATGGGGATTCGTAGACGAACTTAATCAAACAGAGTAGACGTGAATGTGTATAAAGGATACGGCTCCCGTTGAACTCGGCTCGAAGCATTCTATATGATACTCGCAAACAACAACACACTATGTGTGAGGATCATTTACTTATTTAAAGAGGGAGGAGTGAATATAAATGTTTGTGGGCTGTATATAAACGGTGCAGGAAAACAGCATTCAATGAATTTCACATACCAGTGTATCCCCAGTTACATGTTATTGGTGAAATTATTGGTATTAAAGGATAATTGATAAAGATTCCACTCAATCGGGACCGAGGGTCATAGGCGGTTGTTCAAGACTAATAATATATTTAGGTTTTGCCTCTTCCATTGAAAAACAATTTATATTGTTTGATACCGTGGTTTACTTTGAATTCAGGCATCTGGTCAACATTTGTGAAGATTTTCGAAATCTTGTATACGTGTCCACTTTAGATTTTTTGTATCGATTATAATGCTTTAACCGAGTTTTCAATAAAGCATATACCAGCACATACTGTTAAAACGAATTTATGATGTGATTTTAAAGTTATCTGACTTTAGCACAGGTAATATTACATTTGACACTGTCGACTTACCAAGGATTTTTTCAGACACAGCTGGGGTTATCAGAGCCCATTCCAATCATTTCAATATCTGACGGAATCACCTAAGCTGAAGTATTTGTAACATTTGGAACCGAACAGAGCTTTCGCTGCAGATTGAATCTCCGTCAAAATCCTTTTCTCGCGAGTCGAATTAAAACATATTCCACCATTGTTGGTGAGATTTTCATACGAAATACGTAGACTCACAGATAAATTTAATCAAACCGTTTTGACGTGAATGCATGTGAAAAATGGTTCACGGCGGAACAAGCTCAAACACTCGGTATGTTATATGCACACAGCATCAAACTGAATGTGTCGGTCATAAACTCAGTTAAAAGTAAGGGAGAATAAATTTAGGTATTATAATGTGTATTGTATGTATCATGGAAACAACATTCAGTGAAATTTGCATACCGACCGTTGGCGGCTGTTGAGGATTCAAAGCTGCAATGCTACAGTCTGCTTCGATTTTTGGTACACCGGAAAGTAAAGTAAGATTGTACTGCGTTTGATCATACGTAAGTCTGAAAACACATGTAAATCGTTAAGGAATATATGTCTTACCGTCAATATCTAATGTGACAGTCGTTCTTTGATATCGAGGACTGGTTCAATTAAATAATTTAAAAAGACATATCATTGGCATTTATTATAATTGTGAACGTAATCTTCACGTGTCTAAATTGAATTTTGCATTTAATTCAAATGTTTTAAAATGTACCTAATAAGTATATTTTTTCCAAGAAATTTAAGGACAATTACATAAGGTACCAAATTGACTGAGGTCCATATATTTCCAAAAGCGAATCTTTGCAAACCCTTTCTATCATCTGAAAGGCGTGAAACAAGATTAATAATACCATTGTTTCACCACATTTTCAAACAATCCTCATTTGCTTATATAAATATAATCCTATTTAATTATTCACTTTTAATAATTAAGATCTGAAGCTCATGTATAAATATTTTGATTCAACATTTCAATTTGAGACAATTGGTCGTCGGTTTCGAGAAAATTTAAACCTGACGATGTAAAGCTGTAGATAGGAAAGTAATTCATACGGCAAGTTTTTGCGTCGCTTTACGTTATATTAGTGGTACGTTTTGAAATTCATGTCCCGATATCTTGTCAATATTTAACTTTGTCGATTAAGTCCTCAAGGGGCATGATTAGAACATGGAGCTGTGATGAATTTGTCACGCATCATAATTCCATGACATGAATTGATATAATACATCAGCTGTTTCAGACTAACAATAGTCAAATGAAATATTATCGGCTACCTTTGAAACGACGCTGTTTCTTTGTTTGCACAAGGCATATCAAATAATGGATATTGATATTGTTTCGAGATTGAAGAATTCAGGTTATACCCTATTGTGGTTTGAATGCAATAAATAGGGATTTTTCGATACTTCTTTCAGACGCTATGAGGCAGACACACAGATACATCAAAACTTAATTCTTGAGGCGTATACGTATGAGGTAAGCTGCAGTATTTTATCATACCTTCATGATAGATGGAATAATATACCACTATTTTGCCACTTGTCTGTTTCTGATCAAGAAAATTAATGTACCCGTTTGTTCCATGTAGACTAAAATCCTAAATCTGTTGCATCTTTAATTTAAAGAACTGCTTTGCAGTGAAAACTCAGCAATAAAGCCTTATTGCAGCATTACCTACCTTTACCAAGGGCGGCAAAAAAGCCTCTTTACAACTGAAATTATTGTCAAAGATACTTAAAGTATTCGATACATTTGTTATTTTGTCAACTTGATGTAAATTCAAACGCGAAACCAAGGAATACTTACTGTGTATTTTAAATCTGAGCATTTCATTCACGACCGGCCACAAAGAATCCAGATTCTGCCCAGTTTTTCTGTAAGGATGTGACAGTTGTGGTGATGTGGGATTTTTGATCAAGATTCCCATGTCTAACATTACACAGGACAACATCAATCCTGTATTTTCAATGGACTCACGGTTTTTTTCCTCAACGCACCTTTTTTACTAAAGTGCAAGTTTGGAAATCATATGACAGTACAGAAATATTGACGATATCAGCATTGAAAACTTAGTCGCTTGTGGGTCGATAAACGACGAAGGCTACTGTAATTAGAAGGACTGGCCAAACCTCTCTTTTCTGCCTCGTACCTTAGCAAAAGCATCTCAATCATGTTGAATATTTTGCCCAACGGCAGAAAAGAAAAAAGCTCAAGAAAAATTGCCCGTACACAAGAGTTAAAATGGCTGAGCCAACATCTTCGAATGAAATTTTGCTCAGCTAATTTCTCTTTTGTGCGGCAGGCTTAAGACCAATGTCACCAATGTACCAAAATCTGTCCTATTGGTAATTTAAAAAGAAGATCAGATTTTGAGAGGAAATACAAAAAAGGTACAATGGCCGATGCCTGATAAGCTACACGCCAATAACAACAACATTCTTTTTCAGTTTATGATAATAAGAACAATTTCAGAGTCATGGTTTAACAAATCTTAGTGAAAACCCAGAAAGGCTATGCATCACATACATAGAAACTGTTTTGAAAAATAATATATGACATAATAAATAATATAATAGTAGTAGGTTGACGCAATCTGCTTTTCACCATACTAACCAGAGGGTAAGCTTATACTCTCCGAGTTTTGGAGCCTAGTATGTAATCTTTGAAAATCAGCTTCATAAAACGGAGTTACTGTTTCCTTTCGATACATTATAATGAAAAAACATACTGTTTATGTTTCATTTTTTCGTTACCTGGGCCAGCATATCAACATATTAATGCCTACAAAATTCATTGCTCAAATACAATACCTTGAAAGAGTTCGCCCATGGTAATATTATGATATGATATTAAAGCAGCGGCATAAGCGAAGCAAAGAATAATCTGCCTTATTGATTGTGTTTTGTATTCTATGTACAATATTTCATAACTTCAGAAAAGTGATTAATAGCATTACTCTGAATGGAACTGGATACAGGTATGACAAGAAGTTTAAGGTGGTATCAACAATTTGAGTATACTTTACATAATATTTAATAAAATTACAAAAGCTATGGGGGAAGCCATAAGTTTTCTCTATACTAAGTAAACTACGACTACAAAAAATTCTATAGCCATCGGGTCCTACATATTCGATATTAATATGCTTAAATCCCTTGTTTTCTTTGCTAATGCTATCTATATTCCTGTAAAGATATCGAAGAATTTCTGTTTGTTATGTAACATTCCAATCCTACCTGGCTACGCAATAGCCAAATAGAAAGCATAATGGTATTTTTTCTAATGATTGTCATACAAAAATTGTCTTTTCTGTTTCGCTTATAAATGTTTTGAACACTTCACTGCATACAATATGAAGGTTAGTTGAACTTCCTATTGTGGTTATATTTTTATGTCAGTGATAGTTATCATCCCTATCGATTTCAAGTGAAAAGCACAATATACTCCTAACATGTGAGAACGCTATTTCCCTATCTGTCTGTGTGATGGATTGGATTGTGTCCGTCTACCTGTCTATGTCATAATGCCACAGACAAATAGAAACTGACTGGCAACGGGTATTGTTCAAGGCGTGAAACGGTTACGTAAGTCATCCATGTTCGCCTCGCCTCAGATAGCTCTCGCCTCGCTTTTCCGAAGAGTGCCGACCATGCACTTTTCGGTAGTTTCCGGATTTTCGCCAATTTTTAAGCGAAAGTATGTTCGGCAAAGTTTGTGTTATTGTTGTCATGTGGTGCTGAGGGGAATCGGCATGCTGGCCAAAACGGGAAAGTTTTGAGCTTCGGGAAAGTGAGTTTTACCATTTTAAAAATTCCTCTCACATTTTTCTGAATATATAATGAGTGTGTTTCAACCAAATTTTAACATCTTCTATCGATACTGTCTGGTTTTACTCAATGGTTTGCGGTCAGTCATATCGTCTATTAAAAGCTGGTCATTGAAGGACGTGTTTATGAAACTGCGGGCGTGTTATGTTTTGATTGGCGTGTTTCTGCCCTGAGAGATCACAAAGTAAGTATGGTTGCTACGCGACTGGCAGTACGATGCCATCTCATCGTAGTACTTTTTGCATAATCTCGTGCAATTATCAACCACGAACAGAGGTCTCAAAAAAATCTAACACCTGTGAAGCTAAATTTAATATAAAAAGGCCATAGTCTACCAAGACGACCGTGGAACAAAAGCCATGCCGCGTTGCTAGTCTGTTTCTTCTATTTGTCTGTGATCATGCATACATTCTCATCTATCCGTCTCGCGCAAACCAATGATTGACTATTCTACATTTTATGTTCAACACTTACATTGACTTTTGTATTGATATGCCTCAATTTAAACTCTTTTACGGTCTACGTTTTGTTTCAGTTAGTAAAAGCAAGACGATGGCTATGTCACGGATGATGCACTTATTTTTACTGTCGTGTCTATTCGTGGCTGTGAATTGCTGGTAAGTAAACAAGTTCATGGGTTGATTTGAATGTTTTCTGAAGGTTCCGAGACACTCTGTTGGAAACAAATCAAATACGGTGTATATTTTCTGAAACCATGGATATTGGAAAAATGTTGCAATTTAATTTTTTATTAATTATTTACACGAGGATCGCGTGACAGTGAATCTAAAGACTATCAGTTATTAAAAAATGCAAATCGCCGCATTTGCCAATATCTCGGCTTTCTATGCACTTTCATGTAGTAAGGATCTCAGGTGTTTGCAGAAAATTTATTGTTTGTAAGGTACCAAAATTTGTCTTAAATCAGTACAGTAGAGTTATCAAAGTTTTTCATACACAATTATATCGAATTTCGATCCAAACATGCAAAAAAACGGGTGAAAATTTTAGGATAGATTTTCCTAACTGTCGTATGCTATATAATTCAACATATTCCTGTCAGAGAAATGCAAATATCTCGCTTCTAAGCGATAGTCACGTTTTCGCTCAGTAGAGATTTCAATGAGTATGACTTTTAAAGATTGGAACTCAAGTATTGACAAATAGATTGATCCTCATGAAAATACCTCGATATGCAAGGTCATGAAGTGTCATGAAAAATGACCTTTTGTATAATTTTTATGTAGGAATAGACAATCTGTATGAAGCAAAGTGCAGAATAAGCCAATCATTCACAACCCAAACTACACGTATTTTTTTATTTAGCTTTTAGCGTTTAGGTTTATAGTAACGTTACGTTCTATGTTGATAATATTTTGTCGCGCGGAATCTTCAACAATGTGCATATCAAATAGCAGCTCGCACAAGCGGCCGCACGCAGCTCACTTGTACGCATGCGTTACAGCAGTACGATGAAAATAAAATACTTTACAGCATATTGTGGCCATTGCAATCCAAAAATGCTTGTGAATACGTAAGGCACGTAATGCCCCAGTTTCGAATTTTTGTTTTGGATCGAGGTTTGAAATCTTTTAAGTAATAAAGTTATTTAGTGCATGCGAAGAATTTGAAAATAAATTCGAACTCCGAACTCATCATATATATTTTCGTTTGGGATGAAACATAATACACGTTCGAGAGCATGAGTCGCAAGATGACAGGCATCAAGACTTGTGTCAAGGATCACTGCCCTGGTACAAAGAATGCTGCAGCAATGAGAGCTTTTCCCACACAGATTTAGACGAGGTGGGTATGGCTTATTTGGGGCAAATATACCATACCTACCAAGTCTATTAAAATTCATATGTTTACTTTTCTTGTTAAGAAGTACACTCATATCGATTGGAAATCTTGGAAATGGCTATTACATCAGGTTGACAACCCCAACATGTGGGCAGTGAATTAATTAATGACTCTTTGTACGACAGTTCCGAATAAAGCGAGACAAATTTGTTGCTTTCACAAATTCTCTTCAAATACAACATTAGTGTTCATCAAACATAGAAAACTATGGAAAACTATCGACATTCGAAACACACTGAGCATGTAATGACCAAGGTATTCCACAATGCTTGCCGTATAGCACAGAGGTACTAGCTCCGCTCTTGGCTTCATTATCGTAGTTAGCTGTGGGTCCATAGCTTTGGTGTTTTCGGACGGGATTTCTGCCTTATACGGGCTGGTTTTGACTTTACGTGTTGGCGAGGTCAAAAACGTAAAGGTCTAAATCAGCCCGTAAAAGGCAGAAATCCCGTCCGAAAACACCTCACCTACGGACCCACAGCTAGACAGTAGTGAGCGATTAACCATGAAGTTAGAAGAGAACTCTTTTTTCCTCTTTGGATTAACGTTCGCGTGGCCGAAAAATAAAACCACGGAGGTTACTACTAGTATTCTGTCACGGTATCAACCGATTCGCGATGGTCAGCTATTAGCCCTACGGCCTGTATGAGTCAAGAGTGTTCGGCTATGACTAAGCCGTAGCCGTATTATAGCCCTGCCGCACAGAGCGGGCTAGCGTGCGTGCAGACGCCAGAGTAGCCACCGAGGCCCTCTTCTATTTACATGTAGATTTTTGTTCGGGCAAAATTTGCAGACACCTAAGTCTGTGTACGGTGATTTGTGTTCGTCAACACTGTTTCCCTCCATTGTGGTGGAGGGTAACGCAGTGAACGAAACATGAAGACAGAGGTCCACACAGCATCGTACCTATGGTGAATCAGCTACGTGGACAGTAGCTCACGGTCACTGGAAACGACCGAGAGTAGCCTGACCTGAACTTTCTTACGTAAACGTTTTCCTTTTTCTGAAGTATACAACAGCATAGACATTGGAGCAACGACGCGGTAACGTCTTCAACAAAGCTTTAACAAATCAAAACACATTCTAATAACACTGTTTGAAGAGCAAAACAATCAAACAAGAACCGAACGAAACACATAAATTCAAGCGACTGATAAAAGGATTATTCAGATTACCTAAACGAAAGCGTCAAAAGGATCAAAGTGTCTTAGATATAACCGACCCGGCTGCGTCTCGCCATGGTTAGTTCCTAACACTCAAAAGCCTGCAGACAACATGCACACAGCATGAATATATAGTACAAAGTTAAATTGCCACTAAACAATTACAAAAAGAGACCATATATCACAAAATAACATAATTTAATAACCGATGTGTGCCGCGGCGTTCCGTTATTTTACTTGCAATGGG
The DNA here is from genome assembly GCF_041260155.1 of Ptychodera flava. Lineage (NCBI taxonomy): Eukaryota > Metazoa > Hemichordata > Enteropneusta > Ptychoderidae > Ptychodera > Ptychodera flava. The sequence continues at coordinate 7,133,810 of NC_091929.1, forward strand.
TCGTGTTTTCCTGTGTTCGCTAAGCTGCTAATGAGACCTTTAATTGCAATGTCGCTTTCAAGGACCCTTACCTTACCATGTTAAAGGGATGATAAAGATGGCCAGAACAGCCAATTTCGACCGATTAGGTTCACGAATCTGGGAAAAGGTACTAAAAGTGTGCGATACATATACTAACGAGATAAACATTGAGTACAGTAGGATTAAGATATGTGTGACTGGTCCAACCAGTTCAGTCTCTGTGTGGGGAAAAGTTGGAATGGCGCTGTGTAGTCGAGTCGAGCTAAACAAGCTGTCGCACGCGTCGTCAGCAAGGCCATCGACATCGTCTGACAAAGAGGAATATCTTAAAAATATCTATCAAAATCTATCAAAACCTATCAAAACGCCATCTATCATGACAATTTTGTTGACATTGCACAGTCGCGCAAGTTTATTGGCTCAAACCTCCTATTATTGTATCAAACTTTCAGTTTAAGCTTTATGTTGAAAAGTGACAAATTGTTAAGAAGAATATGCCAGACACATTATATTCAACTATTCTTGCTTAACATGATCCAATCGATAAAAAGCGTAGTTTAAGCAAATTTGTAATATTTTTTGGTGATTTTCGATGCCCAATACTTGTCGACTCTGTCATACAGTTTGTCTGTACGGGTTAGATTTTGTATTATTAGCGATGTATGCAAATCGACAGTTTACTTAATTTAGTACAATGTTAAAACGTTCAAAATGAATGGTATTTCTGCTTTATTGACAGGCCGAATACATGCCAATACCGACGTCAAGTAACCACATCGATAGCTACATCAAGGCGAGTCTCGTATAGCCATCGTACAACCAGATGTTGTGGCGTGTTTTGTTGGAGCAGATGTTCATCTTACAGGTAATCGGCCGCGGTTTTCTGTCTTTAAAGAAAGAAAATTACCTCCTTGATACACATGTATACGTTAAATTATTAAAAAATGTTGCGCTTTTAATTGGCTGTCAGTAGCAACTTACTTGTTTATTAAATTTTATATTGTTACAATAAGTCCTATAATGGTACTTTGTCGGGAGTTCGATAAAGCAATTTATCATATACCCATGACCGTATCCGTGTCTCCTCTGACGCGTCGTGACGTGGAACGTAAAATATCAGTCTGATACGGCACGTTATACGTCATCAATTGTTGTTTATTTCCGATTTTGATGTTATGATGTTCATCTTGCATTTGATGTTTACAATCTGTTGTATTTCGCGCTACTTCGTCGTTCCTGTTCACGTCAGCCATGTTTCAGCAAGAGTTATTAAAGTGAATTCAAACTTACAATATTGTCCGTGTAATAATTATCCACCAGAACACCGGGACGGTGACCAGAATTAGTAAATTGGCTCCATTCCTTTTCTGAACTGCGGTAAATTGCGCTGAAATAATCCTGTTTAGATTGTATACACTCGACACGATGCGATCGACGACTTGATCAGCTGTTGTAAACAAACATGTATCAATGCGCTCAGACCAGCGGCAGAATATAAAAACATAGTCCCTTCGAAAGACTGACAAAAACTAATAAAATTTCTTTATTTTTAATTACCTTTTACATAAATATACGGTCATGGGCATATGATAAATCGGTTATCCCACGATATCAGTGCTTGGTTGGGACGTATTGCCACTCGTGAGGGTGCGCGCCGCATCACACTCGTCTTCGACTCGTGTGATCGGCTCGCACCCTCACTCGTGGCAATACGTCCCAACCAAGCGCTGATATCGTGGCATAACCTCATATTATCATATAGGCTCCAGGAACTTGAAATTATAATGCCAATGCCGGACTTTATTCTTTACTTCTCCGGCATTTCCATTACAGTGTTGCATACCGATATGAACGTACTTACCGTCAAGGGTACAGATATGAGTACTACACGGGCAGTTGCGAGGGATACTGTTCAAACTATGAATGTAAAGGTATGTAGAAGTACATTATGTAGCTGTGACGTAGTTTTTATCCATCTTTCTAAATTAATTACACAGAAGTGTAGTCTTTGTGTTTGTATACATAAGCATTTAAATATTCATTCATTGCTCAAATACAGGCTGCAACTCAATCACAAATTGTGTGGATACGCGATGTTCGTCGTCGTCCAATCATTATTGCTTGGAATGTGAATACGACAGAGGCGGCGAAAAACAGGCATACGCCCTGGTGGACAGAGGTAGCGTTGCAAATGGGGCTTGTGAACGTAAGCATTTCCAAATATCGGGGATTACTGTTTACCTATAGACCTATAGTCAGCGTTTACCTTGCAAAGTTGTGAACTGCCACATAATATAAAATGTAAAGATTTGTAATATTATAATTGTCCGATTACATAAGGGAACCGACAAGTTGTTCAGGAATGCCTAAGATTGCGTGATATAACATATCTGTAAAAACGACGAAACGGGTGAAATGTGACAAATGTGACATCTATCCTCGAATCACTTGCCCAATTCGATCTTAGTTTGCGCAGCAAGTAACTTTACCGATGCTATGTCTTCTAGCTGGCAGATGATTTATGAAATTATTTCTTATTTTCTCTTATAACACACATTGATACACACGTACACACACACGCGTACACACACATACACACATACACATTGAGTAAACTAGTGAGAAGTTGTGTATTCTGCTGTCACTTGTACTGTCTTATTTACCAGTGCCATTGAGACGTGAGCACTTGGCTTTCAAAAAAAATTAAGTCGTATATGTTCTGTGATCAGAGAGATGTTCATGGCGCCCTGACAGCAAGTTTTGTTATCCTGGAAATTGCCCGGACACACCTGCTTCGTGTACTTGTGCTCCTGGATTTTCCGGATCGAATTGCCTTACCAGTAAGTATATATAAATATTTCTCTTACTAATACATTCGTGAGAACACTGGTAATAAAAACTAATTTTTTCAAAGGTATTAATTTGTCACAGTGCATTCTATAAAGATGATTTGCATTAGTCTCAAACTTGAAAAATTCTTTGTGTTTTAATGTACACTTGACATCCAAATCAAGAAATCAATTTGTCAAATATTAGCCCATCATTCTGTTGTAACGACAGGATAGCTCTACTAAAGCATGTCAAACTGATACTATGTAATGTATGCAAATTGTTCCTCAGCAACTATTTTGCCTACCATATCACCGTGTACTGCGACACTGAAAGATGACCCTGGTGATGATGACCATGTTGCCTGTTCTGCGGAGAGTCCACCAACTTATTCGTCATTGAAAGCCACCAAATTAGCCGTTGATTGGACTACAACGTACAATCTATCGTCACTCAGTGACTATCCAGCGCAGTACTACGTGAACAGCAGTGGGTTTGGTATTATTGAGGCGAAATTTACCTGGACAGTAAGAAGAGGTAATAGATTGGACAATTTTTCAAAAAAACTTTGCGCACTAGTTACATGTTAGGTCGTTCTCCTATGATTGCAATACTTAAGAGAATGTTGCATGTCTCTTTATATTTACCAAACTGTGTGTATTACACAGTAGTCTGTCAGGTTAAACGTTGCACTCCACTGGCTGCCTAACGGTCTACCAGTCATTTATGTGTACATAAACATTGTGTATATGTGACATGTAAGCATGCGTGCATTCAGTTAGTCAGTCAGTCAGTCTGTCTGTCTATCTGTCTGTCTGTCTGTTGGTAGGTTGGTAGGGAGGCAGGTGGGTAAACAGGACAACAAATAGAGTAGATTAAATTTGTATGTACGATACGAACTGAAACATGTAGCCTTAGATGGCAAATTGAAATGTGAAGTCTGGCCGTATATATGTGTTAGTATCCTTAACACAACTTCTTCCTTTAATGTAGGTAACGTCACATTGGATGGTGGCAACGAGCATTGCTTAATGACGGACATACTCTCCGCACAGATTGAATCAAAAGAATGCAACCATTTAGTGGTATTCAACTCAGAATTAGAAAGTAATGACATGTGAGTATTCTAATGTGCTTGTTGAATGTTCCTATTCCTGTAGAAAAGGTATCGAATATGATGTGAAGTGATTATATTACTTTGATGTGATAAATGAAATCCGTATAAAACTGAGGTGCACTTAGGGCAGTAATACAAGATGAAAATAAATTATACCATACATCACCCGTAACCTAAATAAATCAGCATATTAGGCAATAATCTATACACTCAAATTATTTGGTCTTGTCTTACAAATGATGTATCTGTACTTTCAGATTGTGGTTCCAACTTCAGTCCAATACAAGCGGGTTTGTGAAGATCAACAATTATGATGATTCTGACATAGTCACTGTTGACGATGCTCAGTTCTACTCTGAACAGCATACATATCTCTCAAACACTGTCATTTTTGACCTCGTTTCTCCTCAACACTGTCGTGAAATGTCTCCGCCATGTTCGTCGGATTTGTTTTCGATCAACCGTGTGTACACGAAAAATGTAAGTCATCAATACCCAAGTTTGGTACCGCTTTTTTATCTATTAGACATTTCTGAATAAAAACAAACTGTAAGTGTTGCACGGACGTGAAAAGACAAGTAGTGTCTTCATGATATCATGGAATATATTTCAGAGCTCAGTAGTGATAAGTTGGGACCCAACTCTTTGGAAAGACGATTCTGGTATAAATCATTTCAGTTGCGAGGCATACAAACTAATCCCTGACGGCCAGTCAACTGGAAATCTACAGCAAGGGTCGCGACTCAATACCGGACAAAGCCAGGGCAAGACAGAATCAGATATTGTTCTTAGACTTCCAGACGCAGGTTCGTACAATTTTAAAGTAAAAAGCACGATATGGCGATGGTTAGCACATTGAAATATGTCTGATCTTCTAAATAGCATGATTTTTAACCTTTGTGTTTGATGAAAAAAATGTATTTAGTTCAAATTGTACAGTATGAGACAATGAAAAACAATTTGCTCGTAGACTAGCAACAGTAGCAATGTGTCCATCTTTCCTCGACAAATCGTTACAACAGAAGTGAAGCGAACAGAGAAGTTGCACTTTTAATACGTTGTTCCAGTCATTCAAATGCCAATGAACAGCTTATAGAGGCAATATTGACAGTATCTGTACCAAGGGAAACTGGATCTGTCCTGAACTTATTTGTGCTACTTGTTACATCTGTTTGCATGTTTTCTTTTATTGAAGGGGTTTATTCGATTATATTAAGTGTGTTTGATAGCGTCGGTAATGCTGCAAAAGCAAGGAGAGCTGTTATGTACGATGACCGCAGCTCAATCTCTGTAAGTGAAGACAATCCAATAACAGTATCAGATGCAGTGGTCAACAATGGCGTATCTTGGCTTGGGATAAAGTCTGGTCAGGTAAACAAGGATACTCACTGTCACCAGCAAAGGAAAGTCGTTTTGGAGTCTAATGAAATCTTTTTACAGGTTTACTGCAATTTCAAAACTTTATCGCCACTTGTTCTTTGAAACTGGGGCAATTATAGTCCTTATTTGCTTTTGATAAATTTAGACAGCTATACAGAAGACAACTTATGTTCCACAATATATTTTTTTCGGAAAAATAGTTAACGATTGTCTATTAACCACTTAGATTACAATAACCTGGACTGGCCACTTCTACAACGCTTTCCACCGAGACAACAGTCTCCTCTCTACGATTGAAGCAATCGATCCACCATTGCCTGCTGAATACGATGAAAGCACCGGTCAACCTCCTCTGACAAGATCACGAGAAGCCATACCAAATGTGGAAGGGATAACTCACTTTGAATTTGACTCTGCCTTGTCAAGCTCCGGAAAGACTCAGCCTGAATGGAAGCATATAGAAGGGCAACAGGTGAGTGTCTTTTGAAATACGTTGAAAAGCCAACGACGAGTTGTTTCCGTGATATTAGGTGGATATGAACTATTATCACTCCGATTATTGTGATAAAAGCAAATTGAAGGATAGGCCAAATTGATAGGCCAAATTGAAAAAAAAACGTACAGCAGGATCGTACATCAAGCTGTTGTGAAACAGTGTGACTTCTTGAATCACAAAAACGCCATATCTAGAAGGTCGCGTTCTTAAGTTACTGAAGATACAATCCTTTACCAAGATATCATTCCAGACATATTTGGTGCACTCTGGCAGATGAGTGGTCGTTATTTTGTCATAACATATGATTAATGGAATCATTAATGAAAATACCTTTAAAACAATACCCAATAAAACATCAATGCACCTACATCCCCTCACACACAGACTGAGAACATTATACAAGTTTCTGCTATGGACGGTGATCACATCTCGGTCTGGTTGAAAGCCTTCGACGTAATGGGTAATACAAGGGAAGACTCATTGAAAATATATCTGGATTCTTCTCCGCCAATTATCACTAACCTGGGTCACATGTACAGGAATACGATTGATATCTCCGATCACGTAAAGAGAGATAGCGACAACACAGTACAGTAAGTGCGCCCACCCTCCGTAAAAGGCCCATACTATTTGAGAGTCATTTAGCAATTTTATGGACAGTTTTAAAAGAGATCGAAAACTAGAGTACTTGGATGATCTGTAGACATTTAGAAATCCAAATTGCTGTCATATAATTATAGTTTTGCATACCACCCCATCAGTGAATCAAGTGATGACGTCAATTGCTACCTTGGGTCTTTCTCTACAATGTAATATACTTTAGGCAGATACAAACAAATGTCGAAATCCAGAGACGCATGGTCGTGTCAGAACGTTTACAAGACAATGAATAATATACAAAGATTTTATATTAGTATTCAAACTTATATTAGTATTATATTGTTTCCAACTCTTTTGCTAAATACGACAGACTTGCTCGCTGACATGATTAAATTGTGAAAGAAAACATATAGTTCGTGAAATTTCGAGGAAAGATCTCTTTGGCGAGTGAAATCCGCTTTGCGGTTAAATCCATTTCGCTTTTCTCTTAAAACCTCAAATACGACACACTCAAAGTTTAATAACATTCAAAACCCGTAATGTTGTCTCAATACCATATAACTTTCTCTCTTAAGTCTTTTCATCGATGCCCATGATGACGAAAGTGGCATTAGCGTGATCAAGTGGAAGCTTTTGGATGCGCATGAGCAAACGACCGTGTTCGAAAAGGGCGAGATAAAGAACACCTATCAAAAGGTAATTAGGTTAAAGTACTATTTATTAAAAGTGGTTCCTTTGTAAAGATGATCTTGCCAACATGCTTAGGTTTCTCAAAAATGTACTGGAGCGGCCTTTTGTTACATTGAGCCCCAATAGTAAGACTTTTTAGAGAACTGATGCCTTTGATGTAAGAAAACCACTATTCAGATTTTCTTGTCAATTTGTTTGCCAATAGAATTTCGCCTTTTATATTTAGTACTTCAATACGCCTTATTTCAATTTGGCTGTGATACATTTAAAGAAGGCAATGACACCCTTATGATGGTTAATTCTGAATTCTATTGAAGGCTAAATAGCTAGCTCATATCATTACTTGCTTCGACAGGATCCAGATGATGAAGAATGTACACCACAGACCTGTCATTGCTTAGCCCAGGAAGACCTTGACATGTGCTTTTACCCGAGTCAAAGCGTATTTCTTGATCTTAACACCATGGCCAGCATGCCTGAGGGAGACGTTGATTGTACCTTTACTGTGGTGGTGTATAACAATGCCATGAAACAAAGCGATACAAGCATACAGTTTACTGTACATAAGTAAAATATCAAAAGGTAAGAACATATCTTAGAGTTAATACAAGAATAAAAGCATTTTTACTCCTAAATAATCTGCAAAGTTGGTGAACCAGCGGTTTGAAACAAAGTGTTCTAGAAAATGGAGCTATCATCCTTCTAGACTATTTTACTTTTGCTATTTACCAATGGATCATTTGCTGATTGCAACGCTTAAGAACCAACCTTCTGAAATCCACGCGTTTACACTTATTCGAGCAGCGTGCCTGGGCATATCACGGCAAACTATTGCACAAATGTGAGGACGTTTTCGCATATCATAAAATGAATGTGGCTAGAGGTATATGATAAAGATTATTATTACTAACGTACAGCACGCTAACAGTTGGTATATAACATGTACTTAATGTCAATTGCAGCCATCAACATAACCACGATAAAGACCAAGAAGATAAGTTAGTGACGAAAGGCTTCTATGAAAGCAGCTCTGGACAAAAGTATCTGCATGAGATTTATTGAACACCAGAGTTATCGACCTGACCTGTGTGCCAATGCCTTGACCTTCAACTTGAATACGATCCCACTCTTGTGGAACTGTATTACCCCGTTTGTTTTGAACATGTTAATTGTTTTCTATTCCTTCTTGTCAGTTTATTAAAATGACTACCACATAATGTCATTTGGTGTTAATTTCTCATCCATTAGTAAGTGTTGTGCATGAAAGACAGCTTGACTACTGACATTATATAAGACTTCAAATAATGCCATCAAACGTCTTGATGATGGTTGATTCAATCCGGCGTATAAGTACAATTATGTTAATAGCGTTGGCAACATACAGTACTTTTTATATTTGTTGGGGGTAGTATGACTGTTATTATCATGTTTTCATTTCGTGTTTTCAATAAACGTTAATATTGCAAGCAAAGCATATGAAAATATGGACAAGTATATGGTTATTTGAATGATAGCTTGAATGACGGTGAGAATAAGCTTCTGCAACAAAATACAAAACGCACATTGTATGGAGATTTCCCATCTTCTAACTATGGCACGGATTTCACTCAAATATATTACATACCTTTTGCCGTAATCTATGGAGTTATTGTTGCAAGAACGCAACACAAGTGGCTTTACGACTTTAATTTCATTTGCGTAGCTTTTTGAACATTTTCAGATTTAGTGCCGATCCGACTAACATAGTCGCATTAAATATTGACAAAAGAATTTTACTTCGATATCGGAACACAGTGACCATAACTTGAAATACTGAATTTTAATTTGTGTTTGAAAAACTTAACAAAAAATGTTGATTTCCGAAGCCTGAATTTTATCAGCATAGCAGTGCGTATATGCGACGTCTGCCGTCGTCTGCTATTCCTATTCAGGTCCTTTGGCTTTGTTCCGTGCAACTTTGAATCATTGTTGTTACGCTTAATATCTAAAAATCAGACGACATAATATTTAGAAACAAGAGCAACGATACGAAGCGAGTGAAAAACTCGCTCTCGGTAAAGATATACGTGAAAAGTGGCCGTTCACGTTGAAAACGAATACCAACGCCAAGGGAACGAGTGACGTCATCAAAATATGATTACAGCGAGCAGAAATTTTGAGGTACCCACTCACGTCTCATTGACGTATGCAATTTTCATCTCTCTTCTTGCTTTCCGTACATGCACGTTACGCGGAGGTACAGTACTTGCGACGCGTTAGGACACGCCCTGAGGTTTGTCTTATACGTAACTGACTGAGCAATATCGTCCACACACGGCCACATATTGTGAATAATATCACATTCCTGAATTTTTTTACTTAAGTAATGTTAAAACAAGTGTTGTATATGTTTTTATCGCTCGGTCTCCTCCCGATAACTTTCTTGCTAGTACGTCTATGACATACTTTCCTTGTTTTCAAAATAATTGATTACTCAATAGATTTTTTATGCTAGATGATGTTTCACCTAGTCTGAAAATATAAAGACACGTGTTTCTTTGTGGCATTATTTCCAATTACAAACTGGAAACTCAAGCGTTACGAAAAGCACAATATTCGCTGCATGCGAGTGTAAATTTCGTTTCCATATTTAGAATGCTGTAGCGCGCATTTTACAAGGAAACAAGAAATTGTCATTGTATTTGCCCAGACTGTGAGTTATGATATTTTATCTCTTATAAAAAATACAAATCTGGTACATGGTGTCTATTAATAAAAAATTAGATATGTTATCAATGTTTTATGCATCGTTAATGACGCATTCGTTTATTTTCGTCTGATCGGCAAACAGTATTCATACAAACGCTGACCATCATATTTTGCTTTGTACCACTTCTTTATTAACGATGATTTAATTTTCAATTAAGCAAATTAACATGTGCTAATAGTGTGATTCATACTGTTTGATCGCAAACCCTGGGGCTTGGTCAAGCATGCTTAGTAACATATAAGAAAGTAAGAATAATAATATCTTTAAATTATGCTCATGCATGAAATATCGCAAAATAGTCAATCTCGACAGTGAGCAACCGATTTACAAGAAATAGTTGCTTGAAAATGCAATGTTTCATCTTGGAAATGCATTAACTTTTCCCGTACGATATGCAGTTTTATTTGGTTGCATTGTACAATCTCACATTAACTGTTGTTAGTGTTTTTTCTATAACATCATGATACATAAGACGTAACGGTTGTTTATTTTGAGTAATGTGAGCGCTTGTAACGTATTCCTTGGCGACGTGTACGTTACAGAATTTGCAAGATCTTGGCAAGCATGCCCATCGCTCCATTTGTTCCTTTACCAAAAAAATATATGCTGTGCAATAATTACGTCAATCATGCTTTCTGTCATCCAGACTACATAAAAGGGTTGTTAAACGTATTGCAATAATAATTGTTGTAAAATGTGTATAAGCACTGCTTTTATAATACCATTAAGATTATAGACAAGTATGAAAATATATTTATAAATTAATTAATAAGTAAATAGTAGGGTGATTAACAATTACATAAAAGCACTTCAACAAAACCCGGTAAGTTCAAACACTCCATAAAGTAAAGGAAAGACCATATGAAACTCCAAACAACCGCATATTCAAAGAAGTATAGTTAATTATAGTACGTTAAAGAGGCTGTCTTAAACACTGCAAAGTGGTAAGTGGTTAATGATCCTTGGATCTTCATTGTTATGAATTTGCATATTACACACGTGATGCCCTCAGACAATTCAAATACGAACAGTATATCAGCATTTCCATAGAGAAGAAGTGTGCAAGTGTCATTCCAGTAATAACCTTATTACATAATTTTAACAAACAAAACAACAAGCAATTATCAGGATAAACTTAAAAGAACACCAATAGAATGACTTAACGCCAGGGCAAACGTATCCGAGGTAAATTTTCTCGCGTCGGAAACTGCAACCGCCAGGAATCCTTCCCTTGTACTGTAGTGGTAGAATCCCTTGAAAGATTCTTCTTCTAATAAAATACCTGGCAGCCACTGCGATAGCTGCAGTCTCAGTTATGGCTACACCAACAACGACACCAACAGCTATGCCAGCACTTGATCTACTCGCTCTGTAGCGCGCAAACAAATTCCTTAAAACTCAAAATTATTTGTCTGCAACTACTATGCAATAGTCGTCTACAACTGATATTCCGTAATGCGTTCCCTCTTAAATAAGACGAAGCAAATATCCGATCTAAGTTTCACGTGGTTTATTCGAATATATGCATGTCTTCCAGACTGAGAACAACAAATTCTCTGAGTAGAATGTTGTACTACAAACGTTGAGAACGTTTGGGAACGATTAACTGAAAACAAATCAAAACAAAAGGATACAGGAAGTGAGAACTAAGCTACGTTCACACTATGACACAGGAAGTAAATACTCTCTTTGACCAGGAAGTAAATACACTCTATGACACAGGAAATTAGAAACAGGAAGTAACTAACAGGAAGTAACTAACAGGAAGTAATACTCCCTCTAAGATGACTCAGGGGTCAAAGGTCATAATAGGTGGGGTGGTCACGTGACCCACCTCAGTAAACGCCCTCTAACGATGACTGGACGTTTACTTTCGTTGACAAAATCTCATTTGCATAAAAGCAGCCCTGACTTAATGAACAATACGCTGCTTTGAAACAATCACTAACTCAAAGATGCATAAGAATACAATCACTAAAATCTACTTCAACTAAAAGGTCTCAAAGTTGTACTATAAACGTAATCAGAGTCGTTGAATATGTCCATTATAGCATTCATTGTTCACATACTTCAATGTCCTTGGCCTTTTGTTAGGCACACGTGCTCTTAGAGTCTCACAATGGAATAAGGCTATTCAATGTTCCTTCAAGAATGTCTGCTTTAAAGTCACAAAAGAATCAACTGAATTGCTTACCGATTTTGTGTAGGGTTGTATAAGACTATCGCATCAACAGGTTCAAAGCTGTTTCATCAAAATGGTCTTTACAAGCAATCTTGGCGAGAACTGTAGCCGGTCACTTTCAGAGACATGTCCACTCTCTGAAGGTCTAACTTAAAGTGTCTAAAAGCACGCTTGGAATGGCTGCATGTGTGCAGTGCGTAATACAAAAGATAAACATTTAAGGACGGAAGTTGATGGTGACTCATGACTTTGAATTTGAACTATGGCCAAATAATGGGATGTTGATTTGACCGTAACATTCCGGTCCCCTAATTGTGTAGATGTGACTCGGAACAATTATAAATCCAATATTCTAAACTGGTCAAAATTCAATCTAACTAAACAAACATGAATAATATACTGTTCATATATCACTACGAAAAAGATTAAAGTTCTTAGCTGTTCTTGTGTCCTTCAGACGAATCTTCAATAGTGTCGGCCTCCAGGAGCACACACAACTTATCCACTGGACGTCGTAGAGTAGTCGCTCTGGTCTTGACTTCTGCAAACCTGACGAGTCCCTTCTTGTCTTTCATCACTTCGGTGATTCTGCCCATGGACCAGGAGTTCCTCGGTGCTGTGTTGTCGATGATCAACACCACGTCTCCAGCGTTGAGGTTTCTTTTGATCTCAAGCCACTTCTGTCTCTCTTGTAGCAACGGGAGATATTCTTTCATCCATCTCTTCCAGAATATATCTGCCAGGTACTGCACTTGTCTCCATCGACGGCGTACGTAGTTGTCATTCTTCTGAAACAAGCCGGGTGGCAGGGCCTGTTTTGGTTTCAGCATTAACAGGTGGTGGGTGTTAATGCCTCTAGATCGTTCGGATCTTCTGACAGCCTGGTGATCGGTCGGCTGTTAATTATGGCTTCCACTTCGCAGAACAGCGTTCGGAGTGCTTCATCTGACATGCGAAGTGGTTGTTCTTTGAGCAAGGAAAAGATGATTTTCCTTATGGTTCTGATGTGACGCTCCCATACTCCTCAAAAGTGGGAACCTGCTGGGGGGTTAAATTCCCATTTGATGTCTTGTTGGTGGAGCATCTCAGCTATCTTCTCTTGGTTCCATCTCTTGATACTCTCCTTCAGCTCTTTGTCGGCTGCGACGAAGTTAGTCCCGTTGTCCGATCTGATGGACCTAACTTGTCCTCTTCGTGCTATAAATCTTCTGATGGCGTTGATGCACGAATCTGTATCTAATGAGCAGGCTACTTCTAAGTGTACCGCACGAGTCGCCATACATGTGAAGATTGCTCCATACCTCTTCTCTGTGACACGGCCACGTTTGACTTCCATTGGTCCGAAGTAATCTACACCTGTGCGAGTGAATGGTGGCTCTTCGGGGGTGATGCGGTCCTTAGGTAGGTCTGACATCTTCTGCTCACAAACTTTTGCTCTATATTTTCTACAGATGACACATTTGGTTACGAGGTTGCGGATTGCTGTAGGCGCCCGTAGAATCCAATATTTCTCTCTTAGCTTCGCCAGCATCGAGTTCCTTCCAAGATGTCCGACTTCTTTGTGGGTTTCTTGGAGTATGATTGTTGACACTGGTGAGTCTTTAGGCAGCACTATCGGGTGCTTGCTGTCTGGTGACACTGAGGCACGTTCCAGGCGTCCGCCAACTCGTATTATTCCTTTATCCAAAATTGGGTCCAGCTTATATAATGGGCTGTATCTCCTGACTTGCTTCTTTCGTTGAAGGAGTGCCATTTCATCTGGAAAGTGCTTTCGCTGCACATACTTCATGATTGCATCTTCTGCCCTTTGCAGATTCTCTAATGAAACAGGTGGGATTGTTGTTTCACAACTCTTCTGGCTAGTATCTGCGTTGGTGTCTTCATCGCCTTCCTTTCTTTTGCGGCATTTATCTTGAAGGTTTTTCTTTGCTAACAGGAACCATCCGACTATTTTCTTTAGTTTCATCATGCTGGAGTAGCGTAGTAAGATCTTCTCTACCCCAAACTCTTGCTCTACTAGTACGGTGCTGTACACGGATGCTTCCCGCTTGACTTCTGGGTCTTTATTACATAGCGCTCTTGAGATGTCCTGTTGTGTAGGCCATTCGCTTTCTCGTTTCCACAGGAAATCTGGTCCGCGCAGCCATCTTTTGTTTTGCAGGAACTTGTCTACCGTTAGTCCCCTAGATGCGTCGTCTGCTGGGTTGGATTTTGTGTCGACGTACTTCCACTGTTTACTATCCGAACCTTCACGTATAATGTTGATCCGGTTGGCTACGAAGGTGTGGAATCGGGATGTTTCATTGGCGCAGTACTTAATCACTGATGTGCTGTCTGTCCAGAAGTATACCTTGTCGTTCTTAATGTCGAGTTCTTCCTCCAACATTCTGTTCATTCTCACGGCCACTGTAGCTGCTGTCAGCTCCAGGCGTGGGATGGTAATTTTCTTCAGTGGTGCAACCCTTGCTTTTCCCATAAGGAAGGCGCAGTGAATTCTTCCGTTTTCATTTATGAGTCTAATATACGATGCGACACCGTATCCATATTCACTGGCGTCAGAAAAGTGATGTATCTCACGTACCTTGACTTCGCCAAAGTCTGCTGGTTTGTAGCACCTCTGAGTTGATACGTTTTCTAGTTTTGGAAGATCTGATAGCCATCTTAGCCACTTCCTTTCTTCCGATCGTCTTCTTTGATCTTTGCATCCCAGCCAATACCTCTACGACACAAGTCTTGAAGTAGTATTCTTGCAGGTAGGATGAATGGAGCTGCAAGTCCAATGGGATCGTATACTGAGCTGATAATTGATAGTATGCCTCTTCTCGTTGGAGGCCGGCTTTCAATGTTGATCTGGAATCCTATGGTGTCTGACTCGACCGACCATGAAGTACCTAGGGCACGCTCTACTGGTAGGCAGTCGTATTCCAGCTTCAGGTCTTTGATTTCCTTAGCTCTTTCTTCTTTTGGTATAGTCTCCAATACTTCACGGCTGTTGCTCACCCACTTTGTTAGACGGAAACCGCCCTTCTTGCAAGCAGCAGTCAGATCTTGTGTCAACTTGATTGCCTTCTTTGCATTTTCTACCGACTTGAGGCAATCATCTACGTAGAAGTCTCTCTTTATTGTTTTGACAACTTCCTTGTTGAATAGGTGGCTGTTGTCGTCGGCCATCTTGTGTAGTGCTGTGTTCGCGCAGCTCGGGGATGATACTGCACCGAACAGGTGAACCATCATTTTATAGACTCTTGGAGGGCTTTCTATGTTTCCATCTGGCCACCAATAGAAGCGTAGACAGTCACTGTCCTCTTCTCTAACCTTTACCTGGTGGAACATAGCCTCTATGTCTGCCATTAAAGCGATTGGTTCCTGTCGAAATCGTAATAACACTCCTAGTAGATTATTCGTCAGATCCGGCCCTTGTAGTAATAGGTTGTTCAACGACACACCTTGGAACTTTGCTGAACAGTCAAAGACAACGCGGATCTTCTCTTGGTTTCTTCGGATGATATACTCCATGGTGGGGTATATACCATACCTTTCCGTCGTCTCGATCTAACTCGTCGTTAGGGACTTGTATTGCGTATCCCTTCTCAATTATGTCTGCCATGAACTTCTGGTAGTCGGCATGGAACTTTGGGTTGTTTCTCAACTTTCTTTCAAGGCCTTTAAATCGTTGTAAGGCATAGTGCTGATTGTCCGGCAGTCGAACTCTTTCATTTTTGAATGGAAGTCCCATTTTGTAGTGTCCGTCTGCTAGCTCAATGGTTTCCTTTACTTTCTGCATGAACTTCTTGTCTTCTTGGGAGTGCTCCCTTTTGTCATCTATCATGCGCTCAGGAAAATCAAGGTCAATGGAATGTCGCACTAACCTGTCTAGTTTATCCAATTCTTCCATATCCTCTACGGCCACAACTTCTGTTCTGTAGCTGGGAGGATGTTGCCCTTGTTCGTTCAATCTGACTACGTGCCAGGGGATCCATCCTACGCGTGTTCTGCATGCGTGAGGGGTTGAGTCCGGACCACGTATTGTTTCCAGAGGGGTAAATACTGCTGTTTCTCCGGTACCTATCATCAGTCCTATTTCGGCATCTATTCTTGGAAGCCTTATATTCTTCAAATGCGGCCATCTCATGAGATCCTCTTGACGGGGAAAGTAGTCTTCAGAGACGCCTATCTCTGGTTTAGTGTATACTGTTTTCAGCTCTACTTGTGGCTCTGAACGGTCTAGGTTGTAAACTTCTATGCCAGTGACTTTGTCGCAGGTGTGGCTGCCTAAGCCATTCACTGTATTTACCGTCAGCTTTGTCTTTCTGCCTGTGGCTCCAAGTTTTCTCTGTAACGCTTCTGTGCAGAATGATATGACACTACCTGTGTCCAGAAAGGCATAAGTCTGTACCATTCTATTTGAGCCTTTCAACTTCACCTTGACAGGGATAATAGTCAGCAGGACCTTGCAGTTATCATCATCACCACCGGTGTCATCGTCTTGACCACCGGTCCCCATAAAGGACTGTACTTGGTCCACCTCTGCCGTGGTGCAGTGTACTGCGACACTCTCCGTCTGTACTGGTCTCTTTGAATCCTCATCTTTATCAGTTGTCGGTCGACGATCCTGATGTAGCACTGTTGGATGTTTTCCTTGGCATTTGGAGTATTTAGCTTTCTGCTTGCATTGCCTACTCCGGTGACCAGGTTTCAGACAGCCAAAACATACACCTTGGTTTCTCAGAAAGTTAACAGTATCTTCTTGACTGGCTGCAATCAATTGTTCGCAACTGTCGAAAGAATGATTGTTATCTTGGCAGTGCAGGCATGGTTTCTGTTGAGCCTTGTTTGGTTTGGAGGTTGAAGTGTTGCTCTTCTTGCTCCCTTGGTTCGTCTTCTTGTCTGCGCTTGTAACGCTAGTGGCGAAAGATTGTTCAACTTTGTCTGTACCTCTCTTCTTTTTCACTGGATTGTCGAGGCTAGCCATTGCTTGTCTACTGTAGTCCGGGCATGACAGTCTGCTTGCTTCGGACTTCACCAGATCGACGAGGTCTTCAAATCTTACTCTTTTCTTGGCTTTGCGTATCTTCGCTGTGCGTTTACTCCAAGAATCTTGAATAAAGTAAGGAAGCTTCTTGACGATCCGTTTCATATTTTCTGAATGTTCTAGTATTTCTAGGCCATCAACGCATCGGGTTGCTGTCTTACATCGATTCAAGAAGATGGCGAACTTGTCTAACGAGGCAACGTTGTCTGGCTTGATTGGAGGCCAGTCCAAAACCTTCCTCAGGTAGGCGTTGGCTATCTTGTGTGGATCACCATAGCGCTCTTCCAGCTCCTCCATGGCACCTTGATATGCTTCACTTGCATCTATACCCGCATACCCTTGAACTATTTCATGGGCTGTGCCTTCCGTGAACTGTCTCAGCAGAGTGAGTGTATCTTTATCATCTTCGGCAGTCGGTACAAGTTTGGTCTCAAACTCATCTATGAATGATCTGTACTCCATGATGTTACCGTCAAACTTCTTTATCACTGTGGACATTTTCTTTATTGCTCTGATCATGGCCCACTGTGCAGAGTCACGTGTCGTCTTACTCATGTTACTGCTACTGCTTCTGATGGAAATTCTGGAAGCTGCTACACTGACTTCTTCTTCTAAATCATCCGCCTCACTGTCATTCTCCCTTTTTATTGTAGGAGTTTCCTTCTTATACACTCGTACTGGTGTTGTGGTCTTTCGTGGTTTTGTTCTGGACACAATGGATTCGTCCTCCAGTGGTTCAGTCTTAATATTGATGGCGATATCGTCCTCGAATTCGTCGCCAAAAAACTTATTCAGAGATCTAGCTCTGGCGTCGGCTACGGCAATCTTTGTGTCAAGTTCATGTTGCTCCTCCTTGAGTTGAAGCTCGTGTCTTGCCATGGCCCGCTCCATTTCTTGCCTCTCCCGTGTTCTTGGAGTTGAAGCTTATACTTAGCACGCTCAATCTCTTGCTTCTTCTTGAGCTTAGCTGACCTTGCCAACAGTTCAGCCTTTTCCCTTTCATCTGCTAGTTTGGTGGCTGAGAGTGCACTGTGGCTCGTATGATGGCTGACCCCACTCTGGCTGCCAACTACAGACGGCTTCGGTGTGCCGACTTGAGAGACACTATCTTCTGGTCCTACATCCTCTTGTGGATGAATTGGTGTGGGGTTCACAATTGGTGTTGGGTTCGCTTCCTGTTTGCTCACCCATGCAGTGGTGTCTTTAAAGAAGGTCCCAAAAACGTCTTCGACATCGGCCAGCCAACGTAGGCGTTTGTCTGGCACCTGATCCTTTGGGAGTAAACTTTCGTATTCATCGCACGTGTCTGCAAAGACTTGATGCAGCTCCTTCCACACTTCAAACTTCAGTTTGACTGTGAATAGGTCTGCCTTATCAGCGATGAGGTCTTGTATTTTCGTGGACTTTTGGGTTAGTGCACTCGCTGTTTTCTCTAAGAAGCCACCTTTAGTAGATAACTCATATTTAAGTCCTTTTTCGGACAGTGTTCTGTCTCGGCCGCTACGCCTGGGTTCTTGCAATTCCTTTTCCGGTGACGAAGTTCTTGATTTCTTTTCTTCGTCTTCCATGGTTTGACTTAGGTGAATATCACAAGTCCGATACAAAATCGTTAATGAGAAATGTAGCGCGCAAACAAATTCCTTAAGACTCAAAATTATTTGTCTGCAACTACTATGCAATAGTCGTCTACAACTGATATTCCGTAATGCGTTCCCTCTTAAATAAGACGAAGCAAATATCCGATCTAAGTTTCACATGGTTTATTCGAATATAGGCATGTCTTCCAGACTGAGAACAACAAATTCTCTGAGTAGAATGTTGTACTACAAACGTTGAGAACGTTTGGGAACGATTAACTGAAAACAAATCAAAACAAAAGGATACAGGAAGTGAGAACTAAGCTACGTTCACACTATGACACAGGAAGTAAATACTCTCTTTGACCAGGAAGTAAATACACTCTATGACACAGGAAATTAGAAACAGGAAGTAACTAACAGGAAGTAACTAACAGGAAGTAATACTCCCTCTAAGATGACTCAGGGTCAAAGGTCATAATAGGTGGGGTGGTCACGTGACCCACCTCAGTAAACGCCCTCTAACGATGACTGGACGTTTACTTTCGTTGACAAAATCTCATTTGCATAAAAGCAGCCCTGACTTAATGACAATACGCTGCTTTGAAACAATCACTAACTCAAAGATGCATAAGAATACAATCACTAAAATCTACTTCAACTAAAAGGTCTCAAAAGGTTGTACTATAAACGTAATCAGAGTCGTTGAATATGTCCATCATAGCATTCATTGTTCACATACTTCAATGTCCTTGGCCTTTTGTTAGGCACACGTGCTCTTAGAGTCTCACAATGGAATAAGGCTATTCAATGTTCCTTCAAGAATGTCTGCTTTAAAGTCACAAAAGAAACAACTGAATTGCTTACCGATTTTGTGTAGGGTTGTATAAGACTATCGCATCAACAGGTTCAAAGCTGTTTCATCAAAATGGTCTTTACAAGCAATCTTGGCGAGAACTGTAGCCGGTCACTTTCAGAGACATGTCCACTCTCTGAAGGTCTACTTAAAGTGTCTAAAAGCACGCTTAGAATGGCTGCATGTGCGCAGTGCGTAATACAAAAGATAAACATTTAAGGACGGAAGTTGATGGTGACTCATGACTTTGAATTTGAACTATGGCCAAATAAGGGGATGTTGATTTTGACCGTAACACGCTCCATCATGCTGGTTTTCATTTTCACCGACTCCTCGGCTACCATCAGACTGCAATTCAGGAAAATGTCTTTTTTATACATTAGGGGAAGTACGGCACATATATTTGAATCAAAAGAAACAAGTCCTGGTTTAGCATTCGCATCATATTAATCAAACAATATGAAGATAGCTAAAATGACGAATATTGTAGCACAGAATCTCTTCTAAGGAGAATGAATGAATGTAATCTCAGCGGAGTACACATGAGAGACACTGGTTCCGTAGAATGAAAAAAAATATTTCCTCACCATAAGCACATTCATGTCACTGTGTTTCATTGCACTGTTGTAAACAGTTACTTTTAAAGAGCAGTTGAAGTCGTCCTCAGGCATGATGGTTGTTGTTTTTGAGTCAAGATCAACATCTACATGATAGCTGGAAGTCCGGGTCATTCTGGACTAGACAGTGGCATGTTTCTGTAGTGCATTCGTCATCGGCTTCTCCCTGTCGAAAGAAAGATTCGAAGCTTTATCTGTCTATAATTGTAATGAGTTCATTCAAGGGCCCAAACAGGTAAAGGGGGACTTTTGATGTCAGTGCTCAGCTAGAAACCAGTTACTAACTGAAGCTACTAACAAAAACGACCACGACAATTAACTGAAAGTTCACATTGTTTTGAGTTGAAATGATACACTTTTGCATATTTTGTTGTTTGTTACATAACTACGAATACCATAATTCGAAATAGTTCAGAGGTTTGGTTTTGGGAAAAAACTACAATCGCATGCACCTCTTCTAAAAAGGATGGCACTTTATCGCCAGTAGTTAGGGCTGGAATTAACAGTATTGATTTACACATATTGTTAATAGTCGCGCCAGCGACTTACTACGCATGATCAAGATCCATACACTATTCGAGTCACCGGAATGCCAAAACTAAATTCACGGACGCCGCCATTTGACACGTAAACTCGCCACTAATAAAGTATATCACTGCCATTAGCCAATGAGTATTATTCTCCACCTCATTATTGATACAAGATATCGTTACCATCACGCTTTAAAAAAGAAAAATAGAGAAATCTGTCGTGCATGTGAAGGAGGATACACGCCGAGAATGTTAGGTTTCAATTTGAAGACTGCCAGTGTTCACTTTTAGAAAAGCGCCCCCTGTGTCAATAACTAGATGCCTAGATGCAAAAATTACCAGTTTTGGTAAACTTTCCTATTTGTATCCTATTTTTGACAGATTAAACAGAAAAGCTCTACCTTAAGGGTATGACAAAATGTGTAAGAACTGTTTTCACCAGAAGGTAAACTGAGTGTTTGAATTTAATATTTACGCAACGCGTAGTGGTCCTACTAATGTATATGGCAAGTACAATTATTTCTATTCTATTCTGTTTTAAGGAATCCTAAATCAATACTTTTATTGACCAAGTAAACGTCGACGTTGAATCTTCAGATAGAAATACAATTTCTAATCATAACACCAAGGGGCAAGCCCTTTGTTGGCTAAAACTGATATAAATTTTAACACTTGTTCTAACGTCTTTTGTCGGTGTCAATATAAATATGAAAGAATTTTCTTTTTTACTTTATTTTACGACATAAGAAGCCTTGATTCAGTGTTGAAATCTGTTTGTGTACTTATATTTGGGATTTTGGCAAAAAGTGTATTGAATGTACATGTTTCACAAATTAACTTATAATGATAACTTTAATCAAGCCTGTCGTTAAATTGTGGTCAATACAATTAAGGCACAACCCATCGATTCGAATTCCTGTAGTAAACCGTTACTTTTTGAATTTCCTTAGGTGTTCATGCTAGTAAAATGAGATAGACTTTTATCAAAAAAATCAAAATAAATGTTTTATAAACCTATATATGTGTAATTCAAATATAGTAACAAAGGAGTTAGAAAGTCTTCAGAAAGACTAATTTAGAGACTTTGCACTTCTCTTTTGCAGATGAAGTGTGACATTTTTAAAATCAAAGTCAAATTCAGAATTGACGTACGTGAGATATCTCCTGGTAGCAGTGCTTCAAATATGTTTGTGTCTAACAATATTATGTCTCTGGGGGAAGTTATCCGACAAAGTATTTACAACTGTAAATGCAGAATTGATAGATCTTCAAACGCATTGATTTCTGTCATATGTAATTCAGACTGGAATTGCCAAAGTAAGATTTTCCGTCTCCGGAGGAAACAGTTGTACACAATTTAAGTCTTTCTTTCGCAAGTGTTTCTCATTCTCTCTGTTTCTTCTTTCTGAGTTTTTTCTTTGTTTCTGATAATTTCAGTTTAATTTTTCTTTTGTTTGTGTAATGCTGATATGGACACATTGTCTGAAATAAACTTTAATAATAATATACGTTTTACGTAAATGTGAACGCGCATCTATAGAATCTACATTGGCGCATGTGCAAAAATCGTTTGGCTACGCGTTGCTGACCCGTTCCGAGTGTGGCACAATTCGGCTCGGCTTGAGTCCCCGTAGTCTGTTTCCGCACACAGACGCACGACGTCTTTTAAAATCACTTGTCTGTAACTTTAATGTTGAAACATGCATTTTATTAATAACTGTGCAAACGGAAATCGTGCGGCAGCTATGAGAATCCGTGGCACAATTCGGCCAACCAATAAACCAATTTGCATTTTCAAAAAAGAAAATCGAAATGGAGCTAATTTTCAATTTTCAAATGGTTTTATCATCTTGATTATTAACTTTTAGGCCTATTTCTAAATTTAAAATCTTTGGGCTGAGATTGAAAAATAGGAAACAGGTGTATACTGCTGTGAGGATGGCACTTTACGGCCATTCAAATTTCCCTCTGACAAACTCTATTTCCCACAATACGTATTTCCGTTTTTTCAATTTCCAATATACCAAATGTCCGATTTTCCCATTTCATTTGGGGCGTGGCTCAGTATCTTTTCATACTATGGCGGAAATAACTGTATCGAATTGGAATTAAGGTGCAACATTTATCTCAGTGTGACCAAATGTACTGGGGCGGGGCTTGGTTACGATAATTGGCATAAGATACTTTTAAAAATTAGCGGGAATGAGGGACTGGTCAGTTTCTTCGGCCTTGGAGGCCGGTGGATTCATGGGGGTCACCCTGTTTTTCACTATGGTGATTGTGTCACCTATTTTGAAATGCGCATGCCCAATTAGGGGGTCAGTGTGTTTTTAAGTTTTGACACGGGCTCATACTTGCCTAAAATGCATCAAATGCATCGTGCTAGCCATGAATTTCATCATTCAGTTTCATTTTTCGGCGCGCCCTTCGGACGCGTAACTTCACTAATATGAGGTTATTACGAAAATACCGCAAAGGATGCACGAGGACATTGGCGCAGCGTATCGCTCGGTGCGAAGCTGAGGGTGATGCACGGCGCCAATGTCCTAGTGCATCGTTTGCGGTATTTTCGTGATAACCTTATTATTATACATCTTACATTCTTCACCGGGACATCAAATTGTCTAGCTGTGGAAACGCAGCTATCTGTTGGCGGGTAGGGTGCGTGGCTATGCAGGTCATCAAAAGGTCAACCCCGCCTTTTGATGACCCGCGTAGCGGCCACGCTACCCCGCCAAGAATAGCTGCGTTTCCACAGCTACAAATTGTCAGAGTAGTGACCGTTTTAGTGCAATGTCAATCTTCCGATTTATAGTGCAAATCACAGTCATTCGTGGTCTATTCAGCTCTGGAACTATTCGCCCCATAGACATGTGTACATAAACGAGAACATCTCGCTTATGTACACACGTCTATTGGGCGAATAGTTCTAGAGCAGAATAGACCACGAGTGACTGTTTGCAAATGTAGAACGCTATCTCAGACGGCTTCTGCAAACGCTGGAGTGTGTGTACTACACACCTACGCCGCGCCCGAGGTTGAACAAACTATGACCAGTCCCTAACATCGTCTCACATACTGGAAGACAAGAAAAAAACTTTTTTTTTGCTTGGTAGAGAGCGCGTGCACTTCAGGCAATGAATTTAAATTGGTGTGTTCAGCGCAAGAAATTCAAGAAATGGTGATAAAGGAAGAAGTCACCGCGAAATAGGTGTTCATCTCCAAATGTTTTGCCCAGGGCAAGTAGTATCTCTGAACGAACTGTTAGACGGTGATGTCTCAAACATGATATCAAACGCCTTAAAGGTCAAGATTTGGATCAATAACGGTATGGTGTTTTCACGCTCAGCCTAATGTCTTTTTGGCTCATGTAGGGCGTTTTCATGCTCAGCCCAATGTTTTTTTATACTCATGTGGGGTGTTCACATGCTCGGCTTAGCTCCCTATGGGAGCCCTGAATCAGATATTCTCAAATAATCGCATCATATGTGATAAATCTTTCAACGGAAAGTGATCAACAAACACGAGGCAGCTTTTAAGGTTGTTTAACGGTTTAATTTCAGTGATATGGCTTATTTACATATTTCACAAACTTTCACAATCAGATTTCTGGAAGGACTCGGGTAACATTGATCAAACTTGTGACCCATGTTGATGATACAAATAGACGACAGAAATGAAAACCATTAAGCAGTTTTTGTCAACTGATTTTTAATTTGTGTATTTTATTACCTTTAATAGTTGAAACTATATTACCCAAGTAGAGGCAGCAAATTCGTTATTTCTCTTGGTACAGATCTTAAGCTTGCTCGCAACAACATTCGTGTGAACTGAGGCTTTATTTGAAATAACTGGTAGTTACCCAGACTGCACTACGGGGCTGCCATCCATCGTGGGCAGATGAGAGTTCCGCAGTACAGTTTGGGTAACCGAGACTTAATTAAGGAAATGTCTGAAAAGACTTGACCAAAGTTGATGAAACTTGCTAAACATATTTAAGACACGTGGATATGGCAGTGAAAGATATTTAGCAGTTAAACGTCATATCCTTTTTCTGGAAATGTTGTGGCCAGTGTTTGACCGCCCTGAACCCCTGATAAAACTAATTTTGACAAAGAAAACCTGCCGACCTACCTACCCTATTTTTGAAAACCATGTTATCGGAACAGCATAATTTCCTTTTTTGCCTAAATAAACACAAAGATACCTTTAGGATAGTGAAAACAAACGCGATTTGTAATATTAAAAATCGAAAAATTGGGCTAAAAAGATAGTAAAACAGCAGAATGGGAGAAATAGTGATTTGCTTCCCGTTCTAGTGTTTTCAGTCCCAATTTTTACCACAATTTCCCGGTTATAATAGTGAAAATCAGGCTATTTTCTATTTTAATTCGCACTAGTACGATGTTTTCATCTATTTTACGACGTTTTATTTTACCCCTTGGGCAGTGTTGAATTTTAACATACCTCAGAATTTACCCTGTATTCGTCAGACAGTCTTTTCATATCTATCTATTTTGAAGAGACTTTAAGGTATTTTTTCCAGAAATGTGAAATATCTTCTGCTTATCATTTCTTTTAAAATATGCATTTTATACCATCTTATTTTAATTCATGCAAAATTTTAAAATGGTGGTGATCAAAATCACCAACAGCGTGATAATACTTATTTCTGAAATAATAGGGGAAAATTAATTGGTAACTATACGGAAATTGAGTTTATGATGAAGTTATAATTAATTGTAAAATAATTGAGAAATAACTGTCATTATTCTAGCTATTTTGGTTTTATCTCCGAATCCAACGTACACTCGTTTCCTCCCAAACAATCATGGAACTGCTTTGCACTCGCATTGACAGTTGCAGCTTTGTTTGGTGACGTCATTGCCCGGGGTTGACGAGGCGGCCAATGACTCCTGCGGTCTCCCCATTGTAAGATGCTGTATGGTATGCATTGAGGCTGTTTGCGCGGCTCGAGTGACGTCATTGGTCTCTGGCTCGTTTGTTCTGTTTTTCTGAATCTTGGATGTTAGGAGCAATGCACGGCCCTTCAGTCGGGTACTGTTGGCAATTCAAGGATTCTGGCCATTGGAAACCGAATCTTTCCATAAGTGTTCGGCAACCATCCGATGCCGCCATGCACAGCGAACGACACGGTAGAAGATGTTCGAAAGTTGCTGTACACTGTGGAGCGTACAGTTGGCAGAGAAACCACTTGAGATGAGGCGAGCATTGCACTTTGACTAGAGGGAAGAACTGGTGTACTTCTAGTCCCGCGTCATCTTGAGAAAGGTGATTCAGCAGATTCGGATACAGCGTTGAGTTGTAAGACAATCCTCGGCACAGCGGTATTGTTACCGGCTCACACCGGCGAGCAACGTTCCCTGAAGCCATACCACATGTCACCAAAGTAATTGCCAACGCTAATATGCTACACTTTGGCTCCATTATGTTCAGCAATTTTCCAGACTTGTACCCAAGTTGAACAAAGTGCCTTAAAATCAAACGAAAGGAGAAAACATTACGTTAGCCAAATAATTAAGCCCCTAAAATTTCAAAGTTTTTAGCTAAACGTCATGCTAAATGCCATCTTGTTCAATACTTTCTCTGCCAAGCAATTAATACGTATGGTTTATTCTTTCACAAAATATTGAAAACGTCAGACACATACAAAGATTTTATGCTTTTTGCTCATACATCCAAAGTTCACCCAAGAAGAGCTCGACATTTTTCGATTTCCAGTAAAACATTGCATGAAGAACAACGGCCCTAACTGTTGAGCTATTTTTGGTTAAATAGAATGTTCGCCCTTTTGGGCCTTTCCTCTCACGATCTTCATGCAATGGGGCATCCTACTATAATGCTAACCTGACAAAGTGCACAGATGGTTTACATGAGCTTCGTGGCCGATTAAAGCACAACTTTTTCGGCGTCATAGTTTCGGCTGACTTGCAGCGTGTTTGCAAGGTTATATCTGATTGGTCGATTGTCATTATTCACAGCAACTTAGGGAGTTTATTTGTATTATTCAATTGATAGTTTACGTGACAAATGCATCACTGAGGTACCAAGGGGCGACAGTGGAAAGTGACAGACACTTACCAATCGTGAATCCAGTCAAATTAAACCACAGATAGGAGTGATCTTTGAATAAACAAAGAGCTGCAACTTCTCCGACAAAATACGCGTTGCCAGTCAGAGAAGGTTAGATCAAGTCCTAGAGGATCTGTTCAAGTATGCTGCCACGGAAGTGCCTGGTGGACTGTACCATTATTTTTAGGGGTGGCCGTTTGTTGTGAGAGACTGAATACATTGGCGCGCTAATTGGGTAGCTTTGTGGGAGGGACAAAAGGGCGGGTGATTGTCATGACTATAAACACGGTATCCTTTTTCGGTAGCCGACAAATGTATTCTATGCTGTTACGAAGTCAGAAGTCGGGACTTCTACTAACTCTGTAGGACTTGTAGCTCAGGCTGGACTTGGACGAACTTTAACATACAGCAGCAAACACAGACTCATGCAGAGACAGTACTTCTTGAGAAGGAGACTTGTTTATTACGCCGCACTTGCGTCTAAACCAAGATCTAACAATTCCACAGAAAACTACTCAATTTATAATGCCAAAACACAGAAGCTCCACCTAATAAGTTCAATAGCTAGTTTAATTGGCTATCCATATGACAAAAAATTGCCATGGATTCGTCAGAGATACAAAATATTCAAATCTCACTGTATAAGTTAAACATTAACATTACATTCTAGTAGAATCTCTTGGTTTCTTCTTATTTGTATAATTAAAAGATTGCGATAACATCTTTAAGCAGCTTGCAATTATCTAAGCTGATCATCAGATCAGCTTCTAAGAAATCATGAACAATGCACCTTAATTAAAGGATTAAAATATCACTAGGTGTTTACCTTAAGAAGCTTTTGGGTATTTAAGATAATCATAAGTTGCCAAAGTATTACTTATAGCCTGAATCTGTCAAAATGTTTACCCAGCAGTTGATGTGTTTGAGGATTAAAATTGTTGCTCAGGACGACTTATCAGGTGTGGTTGGGTTTTTGCGAGCGGGTGATAAGTGATTAACTACTGAAAGAAAACTTGGAAGCGGGTGATAAATGATTAAGTACTGAAACAAAACCACAGAGGTGTTAATGGGAAAGACGACCTGAAATAATACACACGACCTAATATCAATTGAGATTATATAAATTAGTGCTAGGATGTGCGTCGCCGACAGTAAGGGTGTTAGAAAAACGCAAGATGAACACGTGATTTTCATTCAAGCTCCTTATTGTGTAGCGAGTAACATCTCAAAGGTTTGCCTCCAAAGAAAACTAATTTGAAGACCACGATGGCTGCAGCACGTAATCGCTTCCATGTCATGTCTGAAGACGATATTAAGGAAAAAGTGCGTGGAAGAGTGCCGCAAAATACCAGAAGAACCACAAGCTGGAGTGTCCGCGTGTGGAATCAGTGGGCCGAGTCGAGAAATGCTACACAGGTTTTGGGGAAGCAGCTACAAATTCCAATCGCAGACAATCTGGCAGAGTTTGGCGTTGATGATTTAGATGTGTTCCTGGGCCACTTTGTAATGGAGGTAAGAAACAAAGAAGGTGAACCGTATGCTCCCGGCTGTCTCAACTACCTAAGCGCAGGAAGCGCTACTGTTACGCCAAGCAGCCTTACTGTGCGTACATGTAGTGCAAACTACTCGAAGAAGTTCAAGAAACCTCGCGATTCATACTACCGTCATAAGAACTTCCAGTACATGGACGTGATATTATCAACAGATTCGGATGTAAATTTTGACCTAAACTTTGATTTTTCAGAGTTAGATGATTGATGATATATGAGTTTCAAAAGGATTTCTTGACTCATTGACTGTCAGAGACTCAATTGCATGTTAGCTTGACGGCTATAAGTCGGTCATCACCAGCTTGAAAACACATTAGTACAACCATTTTCAGTAATAGAGCGCGAAGCCACTGCAGTGAACTGCAATAAAACTGCTCACACTAATTAGTTTCAGCTGTAGCCAGCTGGCAAAGTCGACAACATTGTACGTCCCATGCAGACAGTTTGTCTGGGGAAGTTGAAATAAAAAAGACTTGTACATGGACCAGTGCATGGTAATGTTACATTGTATCTTA
This sequence comes from Ptychodera flava, assembly GCF_041260155.1. Classification (NCBI taxonomy): domain Eukaryota; kingdom Metazoa; phylum Hemichordata; class Enteropneusta; family Ptychoderidae; genus Ptychodera; species Ptychodera flava. Next base: position 7,162,644 of record NC_091929.1, read on the forward strand.
ATCTTGAACACAGGGTGCCAATCGTAAACTCTCATTTACAACTCGAGCCTCAGACAGAGCTAGTTTTGCCTTTGTACAAGCAGATTTTTTGGTCTTTATCAAGTAGCCTTGTTCAACACCAAAGTGGCCACGGCTACAGCTGAAACTAATTAGTGTAAGCAGTTTTATTGCAGTTCACTGCAGTGGCTTCGCGCTCTATTACTGAAAATGGTTGTATTTTGTTCGCAATTAATCCATAGACTGTAGGCTCTATGATTTATTGATAATAAAGAATGAAGATAACATGATAACCTCAAAAAAGTTGTTATTTTTCATGTGTAGGTGTATGAGTGGTTTATGCATGGTAATTTTTTCCCTAATTTGAAACGTGTCAATGTCATGGTGGTCTGACGGGCAAGTTACGTGGCCCCAAAACAAAACATTTAAAATCGTAAGCAGTGTGACACGAGTGATAAACGCAAGATATGATAAGTTGATGTCATGGTGGTCTGATGGGAAAAATTAGGTTGCCTGAAAGCAAAACATTTTAATCGTAAGCACTGTCTGACACGAGTGATAAACGCTAATCCTGGGTTTCTTGGATTCCGCGCTGTCTGACAGGAGTGATAAACGCTAATCCTGGGTTCCCTGTTAGCTCGACGGCTATAAGTAGGTTATCGCCCGCTTGAAACGTAAAACAACTCGGCTCCGCCTCGTTGTTTACGTTTCAAGCGGGCGATAACCTACACTTATACTGTGTTCCCCACTAGCCAAACCAACGCCGCCAGTAACTAACGGTTTTGATTGGTAAACACCTGTGGATTAACCCTTAATCTCTACTTATGTCCATACACGGAATTTCCTCCGGTGTTTTGAGGAAAACACCGGTGTTTTGCGCCCTCTACGTTCAATATATGTCTATAGTACAGGTTGGATATAAACAACAATGGCGGATGTCCAGGACGCAACTGTAGCGGCGTGTCTCCTGTATTTTCACCTTCATATGCGATCCAGACGGATTCAACAGTTCAATCGTCGCCTCAGGAATGCATAAATGGACTCACAACGAGACCCAAACATTGATATTCTTGCCTCGCTATTCGATGAGCAAGATCACTAAAACCCATTAAAATAATTTTTCACAAACCAAAAAAAGGAAAGAATCTACACTGCGACTGATGAGAAACCACACTCGGGTTTCGAAACGCTAGCGTCAAAGGCCACTCTATCAACTTTGTAACACCATAGGTCCGGCTGCGTCTCGCCATAGCTTTCCCCACACAAACAAAAGATTACCGTACACACTAATCCAAACTTCCCTACAAATATCCGAGGCGAAACAAACATTTTTTATTAACACAAACAATCGGATAAGAATGTAGGAACACATTTTTGAAACGAACCAAACACAAACTCGACACAAAAACATTTTGGATAGTTAGGTGGGCAGCCTCTTTCACACTTTATACATGGGAGCGAGAGATCTGTTGTCTTCCATGGTTCGTGTCGAGTCCAGCTATGCGTACTGTGCACTCGAGCTGATAGGCTAGAGGTAATGTTTTGGACAAAAGTCGTCGCGAGAGGGCGTTTACACTGTCGTTAACCGTTCTGACACACAATTTGCGTCGGCGAGCCGTTGCAGGTCTGACGAAATTCGACGCCGTAGATCGACGCCGTCGCAGCACCGTCGTTAACTGTTCTCACACGTGGTTTTCATCGTTGTTTACCATAACAACGGCGTTCACAACGTTGTTAAATGCTGTGTCAGAACGGCCCTTTATACACCTCGTACAATCAAACATTGGTTAATATTTGTATAAACATCCACTAGCAGTACACAATAACCCAACTTCATGACATCTCCATTCTTCCTCTAGAAAAAGCGGGGTTTTTTTGTCTTTTTTTGTTTTTAACATTGCAACTGTGATGATTAAAGTAAGTCAGTGTTCATGTATATTATTGTAGTTTATGATGGTAAAAGTCAGTGTTCATGTATGATACAGTAATATGGTCCAAAGTTAATATCCATAATCAGTTATGACAAGTAGATAGCGATTCCCTGCCTCACTACGGGGAGGGGACCTAAAATATCCATGCATATTCTTTTAAAGGGAACATCAATAGTTGGGAGTGGATTAAGTGGGGCTTTATCTCCTTTGCGAGCATGAGCTGTCTTCTGACAATCAGGGCAAGACTTACAGTATTCAGTTACATCAGAAAATATGCCTGGCCAATAGAAATTTTGGAGAATCCTATCAGTTGTTTTCACGATGCCTAAATGTCCTGCTAGTGGAATATCATGAGCCAATCGTAGAATTTCTTGACGGCATTGTTTTGGGACAATGATTTGCTCATAAATCTTATTATTCTGCCGATGGGAGCTCCACTTTCTGTATAGAATACCATCACGGTTAAAGTACCCTGTTCGCAATTTGTCAATAATGTTTTCTGCCATAGCACGATCTCTGATGCCTGCAAGGGTTTTATCACTTTCCTGTAGTACCTTAAGTGTTTTGGATCTGTGGGTAAACTTAGTTCTCTATCTGTGTGATCTTCTATCTCTGACATTTCATTGGTGACTGTATAATTATTTGACGTTTGGCCCTGTTTTGTCTTGGTAGTGACAGCTGTTGAGCTTAGCTTATCTGTATTCAAAGGAAGTTCTTCATTTACATCCTGATCATCTATAATTTGTTTACTCTTGACCCCGGTGTCTTTTATGTCTTGCTCTTCCAATTTAGCTTGTTCATCTAGTCTCTTTTGCCTACTACTTGTAACCATTAAAGCTTCATTGATATCTTGCATGTTTTAGTGTGTTGAGCACATATATAGTCATACTATGCACTGCCTATCTCATTGCCAAACAAAATATCTCTCTCTAGTTTCGAGTAAACAGCTACAGATATCCAACCTGAAAAGTATTTACACTCCAAGAAAACTTTAGCTAATTGATATTTCCTGGGAATACCATCAACTCCACTGATTGTAACTGAGTTACCTGTTTAAGATTCAGGGGTCACAAATTTCTGATTAACAATTGTCTGGGTGCAGCCTGTATCACGTAAGATTAGAACTTTCTGTCCATTTATTGTACCAAATGCTTCATACGGGCTAAGCTGGACCTCAACGTTGGCATTAGAATCTTTACACATTAAGACAGGTTTTGCTTCCGCTCTAGTAGCTTTATCGTGGCACAGTACCAATTTATGCCCTGTTTTCCTGCAGTTAAAATACTTACCAAAGAAATTTCCATTACCTTGATAATTATCCCTCTCCCTCATTTTTGGTTCTGGATAACTGTTGTGATTACTGAATTTCTCCCTTGTTTATAAGAACTGGTCTCAGACTTAGAATTGAGTTTGATCCCCCTCTCTGTGCTCTCGCTGTCGCTCGTAACTTTCGTAAATTACGAACAAAAATGAAAATTTACGAAAAAAAATGAATGCCCGATCGGCCATTTACGAACGATTTTGTTATTTTTGAAGCCTAATTTTCGGTCAAGATTGTGAATTCCGGGGGAATACCGTCATATCTCGTCTTTCAAAAGCAACACTGCCCCTATCATCGGCGCATCGACACATGGTGATAGCTGGCTTTGGACTTTGACCTGTGATAACATGAGCATGCGCGAAAAGGTTTCAAGATCCCCGGGTCTTGTAATCTCATAGTGGTGTGTCATGCACCCCATTACGGTAGTTTCGAGACACCCAAAAACCCACATGTTGTCAACTTTCCGAATGGACTGTTGACGCGGATCGAGGGAAGCGGGCAGTTACAAATACTTTGGATTGATAGTATCCAGTTGGGAAAGATAGTTGGGCATACAAACGGCAACTGATATGAAAAAAATACGAAACAAAGAAACCGCCGAGCAAGAAGAGATCAAGAACAGTCAGCCTGAAAGATAGTCGAACTACAGCAGAACTGCAGTCCGGACCGCGCATGGTTGAACATGTACTGCAAAGTGTTTTTCTGTGCATGGAGGTGGAAGCGAGCCGGAAATCTTAGATGTCATAGATTTGTCATTTGACGATCTGCAAATTGAATTTTTCAGTCAGCTTGCCAATTTTAATAGGTTTCCTTCAAAATATTTTACAAGAAACTGTCTCAGCAAATGTAATGAATACTGATAGTTTTCTATGATCCAGAGAAAATGCTGTGCACAGTCCCATGACCAAAAAGTTTAAAAAATAAATGACGATCATCTGCGGCGTTTTAAAAGTATAACTGTCTCTAAGAAAACATCAGCAGGATCACCAGTCTCAGTTTGCGTACTTAAATTTGATTGAGATGAGACAAAATTTGTGCGAAACTACAGACTGCCAAATGTTCTGATCAGTGGTTGTTTAAAAAGAATTTTAGAGATGAACATGGTATAATGACTGCAGCTATAGAGGCACCACCTAGTACCTACATGTATGGATGACATGCATACTTTCAAAGTAACAGAGCTTTCCAAATATGAAAAACAGGGGACAGATTTTCTAGCATCTAAAACTTGTGCAAACACTGATAATATTTGATAATATTAATGACCGCTTCATAAATTAATATATATAATCATCAACCACTGACTACACACACAAAGGGAGTTATGATTTGTGTCACAATATACTTGAACATGTTATGTTGTGTAATAAAGATAGAGTAATTGAATAACATTCATTGGCCGTTGACCAAAATTACACACTTTATTGAAACAAGGAAGAAATTTCAATGTTACAAGCATTCATGACCCATGATGTACTGTGTTATTCAATAAATCTTTTGAAAATGCGTATCAAAATATGAGTGTTCATTGTCAAAAAAACTAAAAAGGGATTTTTCATTTTCTTTTGTCTATAATGAAATCATTCATCATTTCTATCCCCTTAAAATCATCTATTGAGTACCAGAAGTGCTTGTTGAAAGTTGGTGGGTTCAGAATAACATAATTTGTGCTTACTAATATTTTTTGAACCCAATTCGTAAATTTACTAACGATTTCGAAAGGCCAGGGAGAGCACAGCCTCTATTTGCAACATAATGTCAGCCAGGTCAAGAACTTCCTGAACTGATGCTGTTTTTTTTGTCTTTTATCCAGAGACACAGATCATTAGGTAGCATAGCATAAATTTGTTCTTTCAGCAGAACTCCTTTCAAATCATCTAAGCTTTTAACTTCTTCTATTTCCAACCAGCGATTACTTATAGACCTTAATTTTGTTCCCCATTCTGTGCATGTCTCTTGGGACATGGGATACAGTGTTCTAAATTTAAGCCTATAGGCTTATGCATTCAATTCATATCGCTTATATATGGCCTCTTTCAGTTTTGGATAATTTGCAGCATCCTCTGGGGATAACGCAATGTATTCCTCCCTAGCTTTCCCAGTCAAGGATGGGGCCAATCTCACCACCAAAATATCTTCAGCCCACAGACTAGTCCTAGCTATTTGTTCAAATGTACGTAAATACACATCAATATCATCCTTCTCGTCGAGAGGTTATATTTTGATATTACTGTCTTTACCTTGGGCTGGCAAATTTACCAACCTTGTCTCAGTACGTTCTGCTAGACGCCTTTCATGTTCCCTTTGTGCTGCCTTTTCTTCCTTTCCCATTCCCTCTGAGCCCGCTTTTCTGCTATCTCTATTTTTTCAATTCCAATTGAAATAATTGATCGGCTGTAAGTTTTGGACTAGTTTGTTCTTCCTGTGTTTCCGCCCTTGTATTTTCATCCCTGTCAACTGAAACATTAGCCGCACTCCTTCTTAAGGCCATGTACATCTCACCACAATTAACAACACAAACAATAAATGAAAAAGCACACGTCAAAATCTCTTATTGATACTAAATGTGATCACTCACCGCTTCTGGTTCTATGACTCTGAGCTTCACCACAATGTCACCGACAGCACTATTTATGCTGATTTCACCACCGGTTCTGTTCTCAGCACTTCTCAGACGTCCTCCTGTCAGCTTCCGTAGTCTGATCCAGCAGGTCCACTTCACCTCTGTTGAGCACTACCAATCACGCTGACTTCCAACACTTCTCCGAACGTCTCCCCTGTCAGCTTCTGTAGTCTGATACAGCAGGTCCACTTTACCTCTGTTGAGCACTACCAATCATGCTTACTTCCAACACTTCTCCGAGCCTCTGCCCTGTCAGCTTCTGTAGTCTGATGCAGCAGGTCCACTTCACCTCTGTCAATACTACCAACCACGCTGACTTACTTCTCTAGCTGTCTCCTCCAAGTGTCTTTTGTGCTGTTCTCAGTTGTCTCTTCCACCTGCTCTTCTGTTGTCAAACCAACTGCTTTCGATGGGCTAAGGTGCTGAGTAGCTTGGTAGATGATCAAACACAATTCCACAATGTAACGAAGTCAGAAGTCGGGAGTTCTAATATCTCTGTTAGACTTGTAGCCGAGGCTGGACTTAGACTTAACTTTAACACACAGCAGCAAACACAGACTCATGCAGAGACAGTACTTCTTGAGAAGGAGACTTGTTTATTACGCCGCATTTGCGTCTAAACGGAGATCTGACAATTCCACACAGAACTACTCAATTTATAATGCCAAAACTCAGAAACTCCTCCTAACATGTTCAAAGGCTAGTTTAATTGGCTATCCATAGTCATATGACAAAATAATTGCCATGGATTCGTCAGAAATACAAATATTCAAATCTCACTGTATAAGTTAAACATTAACATTACATTCTAGTAGAATCTCTTTGGTTTCTTTGTCTTCTAATTTGTATAATTAAAAGATTGCGATAACATCTTTAAGCAGCTTGCATTATCTAAGCTGATCATCAGATCAGCTTCTAAGAAATCATGTAACAATTCACTTTAATTAAAGGATTAAAATATTACTAGGTGTTTACCTTAAGAAGCTTTTGGGTATTTAAGATAATCATAAGTTGCCAAAGTATTACTTATACACCTGGTACAATCAAACATTGGTTAATATTTGTATAAACATCAACTAGCATTACACAATAACCCAACTTCATGACATATGCAATTAAGCTTCTATTTCAATTTTCAATCAATATTTCAGGGTGCAGTATCTAGTACTCAAATATTATTTTCCAGTATCCCATTTGCCAGTTGCGGCGAAGGTTTCTGCTCACTCCAAGGCTCCCGAAGTCCGACCCTTAAACTTTACAATACTTTGTCGACAAGAAAACTTGCCAACGCTTGTTTCACAATGATTAATACATAGTATGCATGAGACATCATGGTATTAAAAAATACTGGAAGACAAGAAAAAAAACTTTTTTTTTGGTTGGTGGAGAGCGCGTGCACTTCAGGCAATGAATTAAATTGGTGCGTTCAGCGCAAGAAATTCAAGAAATGGGTGATAAAGGAAGAAGTCACCGCGAAATAGGTGTTCATCTCCAAAATGTTTTGCCCAGGGCAAGTGGTATCTCTGAACGAACTGTTAGACGATGATGTCTCAAACATGATATCAAACGCCTTCAAGGTCAAGATTTGGATCGGGTTGTAACGGGTGCAATTTTTTAAAGTGAGCCGGCATACAGATTAAAACTATGATGGGGTACTTTATAGATCATTATGAGGAGAACGTCATTGCGTACAAAGATTGACAGCTGAATAAATTGATCAGATAAAATTAAATGTGGATGCCGCGTTCTGATTGGGCTGATGGCTGTCACAATTTTACACAACGTTCAAGTTCGCGACGTTGACGGGAAGCGCGCAAACTTCAGCAGGTCAGGTCAAACTGATTATATCGGACTTTCCTCATCCGGCGGCCGCAACACTATTGTTCTTTGTATGTTCGTTACTCGATCCGTTGAACGACTTGCCCGCGCAAATAACTGTCACAATTTGATGCATTCCTAAGCCAAATATAGATACTATCAGCTGCCACGCCCGAAATAAAATAGAAGAATAAGATATTTGGTGAATTGAAAATTGGAAAAACGGAAATACGTATTGTGGGAAATAGCGTTTGTTACAGGAAAATTTAAATGGCCGCAAAGTGCCATATGCAGTATACACCTGTTTCCTATATAACAATCTCAGACCAAAGATTTTAAATTTAAAAATAGGCCTAAAAGTTAATAAATAAGATGGTGAAACCATTTGAAAATTGAAAATTAGCTCCATTTCGATTTTCTTTTTTGAAGGTGCAAATTGGTTTATTGGATGGCCGAAATGTGCCACGGATTGTTAAAAATGTTCTCCTCTTAATGATCTAAGTACCCCATCATAGTTTTTAATCCGTATGCCGGCTCACGTTATAAATTGCACCCGTTCCAACCCGATCCAAATCTTGACCTTAAAGGCGTTTGATATGATGTTTGAGACATCATCGTCTAACAGTCCGTTCAGAGATACCACTTGCCTTGGGCAAAACATTTTGGAGATGAACTCCTATTTCGCGGTGACTTCTTCCTTCATCACCCATTTCTTGAATTTCCTGCGGCTGAACGTGCACCCGCACTCTACCAACCAAGAACAGCTTTTTTTCCTTGTCTTCCAGTATGTGAGACGATGTTAGGGACTGGCCAGTTTGTTCAGCCTCGCGCGCTCTGTACGTACGTGTGTAGTACACACACTCCAGAGTTTGCAGAAGCCGTCTGAGATAGCGTTCTACATTTGCACTAGAAATCGGAAGAAAAAATGTTGACATTGCACTAAAACGGTCACTACTCTGACAATTTGTAGCTGTGGAAACGCAGCTATTGTTGGCGGGGTAATGCGGGTCATCAAAAGGCAGGGTTGACCTTTGATGACCTTTTGATGACCTGCATAGCCACGCACCCTACCCGCCAACAGATAGCTGCACAGCTAGACAATTTGATGTCCCAGTGAAGAATGTAAGATGTATAATAATAAGATTATCACGAAAATACCGCAAAGGATGCACTATGACATCGGCGCCGTGCATCACCCTCCGCTTCGCGTCGAGCGATACGCTGCGCCAATGTCCTCGAGAATCCTTTGCGGTATTTTCGTAATAACCTCATATTTTAGTAAAGTTACGCGCCCGAAAGGCGCGCCGAAATTAAATGTAACTGAATGATGAAATCCATGGCTAGCACAATGCATATTAGGCAAGTATGAACCCGTGTCGAAATTTAAAACACACTGACCCCCAATTGGGCATTTCAAAATAGGTGACCCCATCACCATAGTGAAAAACCACCGGCCTCCAAGGCCGAAGAAACTGACCAGTCCCTCATTCTCGCTAATTTTTAAAAGTATCTTGTGCCAATCATCGTAACCAAGCCCCGCCCCAGTACATTTGGTCACACTGAGATATATGTTTCACCTTTATTCCAATTCGATACCGTTATTTCCGCCATAGTATGAAAAGATACTGGGCCACGCCCCAAATGAAATGGGAAAATCGGACATTTGGTATATTGGAAATTGAAAAAACGGAAATACGAATTGTGGGAAATAGAGTTTGTCAGAAGGAAATTTGAATGGCCGTAAAGTGCCATCCTCACAGCAGTATACACCTGCTTCCTATATTTCAATCTCAGCCCAAATATTTTAAATTTAGAAATAGGCCTAAAAGTTAATAATCAAGATGATGAAACCAATTGAAAATTGAAAATTAACTCCATTACGATTTTCTGTTTTGAAAATGCAAATTGGTTTATTGGTTGGCCGAATTGTGCCACGGATTTATGAGACATACAGTGAACAGCGCCCCGTACACGGCTGTGGCCGCTCACCTGTACTGTTATAACGTTACTAACTTATACAATCGGCGAATTTTTAACATCACTTGTCTATAATTCGATGTTGAAACATGCAGTTTATTGATAACTGTGCAAACGGAAATCATGCAGGCAGCTTTTGGACATGAGCAGCGCCCAGAACACAGCTGTGGCCGCTTAGCTGTCTTGTAGCCTACACCTTACACTGTAATGTGTGCAAGTTAGCCGTGCTCTTGACGCTGCTCTCTGTATGTCTCAAAAGCTGTCTGCATGATTTCTGTGTGCACAATTATTAATAAAATGCATGTTTCACCATTCAATTACAGACAAGTGGTTTAAAATTCGCCGAGTGTATAAGTAACAGCAGAGCTGAGCGTGCACTGCATTGATGGCGCTGTTCACTGTATGTCTCAAAGTCTGGCCGCACGATTTCCGTTTGCACAGTTATTGATAAAATGCATGTTTCAACATTAAAAATACAGGCAAGTTATTTTAAAATTCGCCATGCGACTATGTTTCCTCATCACAGACACAGCTCAATAGTCACCCGGTATGTGGCCATGATCGACGAAGAAATTTCATATAAAAATAACGAAAATACGTGAATATCTTTGAGGATGTTACTACCATATATCCAACGAACAACGTCCATGAATCATTCACAGTTAACATCATATTTTGCTACCTGAAGATGAGAATAAATTTACACGTTTACAAATTACATAAAAAGAGCTGTCTCCACGTGTACGTACGCATAAGTCGATGACATCATCACAGAAACTCGTGACGTTACACGTTTGTACACGTCACGTAAAACGTGTAGCCAAACCTGTCTAATATTTAACGCCGCCTACGAAATATACAAATCACTCAAGATTACCCATAATTCAATGTTATATGTGCAAGTGGATATTTTTTCATCAGTCAAGCAAACAGTAACGATGATATGGAGCAACCTCGTAAAATTGGAAAAGGGCGAACAAATTTTATTTATCCCACGAAACAATGCGGACGGTTGTTTGAGAAATACGTATCTTTATGAGATCTTTAATTTGTTCGCATACAGCAATACAGGACATTTAGGGCTAAGATATGCAAAATCGGTATATTAGTCAAATATATGGATATTTGGAATTCTAAGTAGGCTGAATTTTAGACAATGTTTTAAGTTTACACAACGTGAAAGGCTATGTTCGTACTCAAGAATCGATCATCATACGGCCCTTGCATTACCTTGGCAGCGATTTCTTTGTTTTTTGCTGGGGACTATTATGTGGTGGTGTGTTCAGCTGTGTGCTGTATTGAAGAGCGCACATTTAACATAAGTAAATGTTATCGAAACACAATAGACCTTAAGTACTTTTGCTAACAGTGTGTATTTACTCTGCGAGCGACAGACTCACACCTTAACTATCATCAGTCGCAGACCCACTATACAAGCTGCGAATTCGCCAATGAAGCAGTTTTGCTCATAGACTTAAACTGTATCTGTGGTGAGTACAAGTCTGGTCAGGTGAGGAAGGTATCAATGATTTTATAGGGGGTACCAGTAGGAAGTGTGGTGAAGGGAAAATTATCGGTCGGGAGGGAAGTTGAACATTTTCGATGATAGAGGGAGTGCAGTCACGGATAGCTGCTTTCCTCTCAAATGTTTATATATTATTGTTGAAAGTACGATTACAAAAGCATTTTATAAACAACATTTCTGGTTACGATTTTCTCACAATAAGCTTGTTGGCCATCCTTGAACTTTACAGGACAATATTATTGAACGAGGGGACTTAGGTATGTACTAGAACTAAATAATGGCCTTAATGCATACTTTTACTATAGTCCGGACTGTACTTTGACATAGTAAAGTTTTTCCAACGATCTGCCAGGTAATTCACATTACAAACGATGGCAAAATACTTAATTGTGTGGGAATGGTGAAACATAAACTCTCGATCCAGCCCAAGGCTCACTATTCTGGACAAAATAATCAATAATAATTATCTACTTTTTATTTGCTTTCACTCATCGACCGAAAAACAGTTGGCATTAAATTGAGTGGGGGTGTATTCCTTTTGCTAAGACGGGCAAGTTAGGGGACACGAATTGCACAAACATTAGACGTGCATACTGATTATACCTAGTGCTTATGATTAACCGCCAGAGTGACTTGGGAATTGTGTGATCAACCTATATCTCGTATAAACAGGTCGAGGTAAGTCAGAAAGTCACTTTAGAGAATGTAGATTGATATTTATTGAACAATATACCTCAGCTTTTTTATCAAGGTCCCTAATAGTGTAAGCTGTGGAATACACATGACCAAGCATACACGGCCTCACGACAAACCTGTATGATTGGTTTGAAAGCGATGAAAGACTGAAAGCTTACACAAATGTATGGATCGAATACGACCCAGAGTAAAAAGCATAACACTTGACTGGTAACGTCTAACACAGTATAAAGCAATGATTTTCTTGTCATTCCGAATAATAATCCAAATCACTTTAAGTAAGTTTAGACCTTAAATAATAGATTCATACAAAAATTAAGTTACGCGTTCGTTTTTAAAATCTTCAGGTCAGAGTTCAACAAGATTTTGTACTCTATCATGTGTCTCCTTGTGTTACCGTGAGTAAGCTACAAGTAAGTAAGTAAGTAGTGAGTAAGGATAAACAACAGAATAATAATACACGTAATAGTGTGTCTGACTTTAATTTGGATGTGTGTGAGTCAATAGCCATCTGGTCGTAAAGACATTAATTTGCACCCCAGACTGGTGATACTAATCTGTCTCAAGGCTTACATGTCAGATATATTTCGGTGTCGGTTTTCTGTTGTTTATCCTGTACAAACAATCCAGTCCTTAGGTTCCTTCCTGTTAATGATATGAAAACGTTTAGTGTGTGTAAAAAAACATGCATACCAGGCATCGAAGTGGCAAGGCTTGCCTGTAAGCGTTGTAATAATCTCCTGTGGGATTACTGGCTGTTTTATCTTCCGTGATCATATCATGTTTCAGCTTTTTACGAAATTTTATGGCATAATAATAAAACTGTTGGCCTAAAATGTACAAGAGGTATGCCAAGCAGCTCAAAATTCGAGTGCATTGTGTTACCACTGCTAAAGTAAACTTAAGCTTCATTGTGCCTGACAAAAGAAAGCTGGCCACTAAAATGGTGTAACAGCTTATAGGTCAGCATTTTCCAAAACTTGGTAGAATTCAGAGAATGGAGTGTTCTGTTGTTTGTTGGCGCTGCGTCAATTCAACATAATATCAGATGGAGTAGCTTCGCAGGTAACAGAATGTTGCAGGATGGAAGGTTATGAAATGACAATGGAATGAAAGCTTGTATTTGGTCGTACTAAAGTTCCTTATTATCGTCCAAAGAATTTATGAGGAAAAGTTTTAACAATTTAATAATTTTGGAGGCGATAAAGCATGTGTAATGATACATATTCGCAAGGACACTATAGATTCAATGATGATGTCCCACACCAACAAGCCGTGAGTGATAACCATGTTGTTCAAGGAAACTTCTTAAGATAGGTAGGGTAGATAGATAAGATAGATAAGGTATTGATATTCGAACTCTCAAAATTTTTCAACAATATCTTTCGCTTTGGCTGCCTCATTTTGAAACTTTTGGCGTATATAAAACTTTCAGTCTTATGTTTGCGACGTTCATTCACCCAAGCTCAAACTAGGCTGTGCGTATTTACATAACTATTGTTAGTGAGTATCCTTGCATACACGATGAATCACTTACGATAAACTGTTCGCTGTCAGATTTTGTGTTGCTGTTTAATACTAACCATCGAATCTGCCACAAGCTTCAGGAATATATCGTTATAGGAATATAGTCAGAACTATCACTCCATTCCATTGTTAAACGGCCGGGAAAGCTAGTGGTAGATTCCGTGGTTAGTAGTAAACAGCAACACAAAATCTGACAGTAAACAAGTAAGTATAAGTGATTCATCGTTTACGCAAGGATACTCAATAGTGATGTAGACGCGCACAGCCTGGTTTGAGCGTGGGTGAGTGGACAATGCCATACCCATGGGAAGATGGTCCCTTCCATATCACATGATGTCAGCTCCAAGCTTGGAGCTTTTTTTCTCATGATTCAAGCTACATGGGGGTTGATGAAGCCCTAAAATACAACTTCCTGTACTATTTTTATCGATTTTTTGTAAAAAATCGCATGAGCTATAAATGGTGAAAATAGCTTTTCTAGGGTAAGTGACCACAAAGCTAACACATATGTAAAATTCATCCTTGGTGAACTTCCCCTTTCAAACTGCAGACTTTAAGTTACAGTACTGGCTGCAAACTCTTACAAAGCTATGCGATTTTCTTTCATATAACTCTTTTTTGTCAGAAAGATTTATAAGACATCATGTCAGAAAAATTGCACATCATTCTCAACTTCTTTGAGAAGATTGGCCCAGCTGGTATGGAAGCTTTTCTGAATGGATGGAAAGGGACGGGAGATGGGGTGATGAAGAACCCATCCTTCATGAGGTCGCAACTTCACAGAAATCTGAACGAACAAGGTATTTCTAAGAGACATTAGAATGTTTATCAAGTATTATAGTATTATCGCTACGTAACAAGTTATCCGCAGTCGGAGGATTTACTATTTTAGTTCAAAAATATTGAAGAGAAGAAGGGAAATTTTCCCATTGTTCTTAGTTAATTATAGACCCATGACTTGGCAGATTCTGATTCAATATAAACTGTGCATTTTAGTATATTAGACGAAGAACGCCAGACACTGTTTTAGGAGAACTTTGGGACACGGTTTCTCAGTAGAATTTAACCTGTAACGACCTACAGTAACCCCTGCACGTTATTTCCCGTGTTCGTTTTCGTGACCTTTTATTGTTCAACTATCAGTGCCTGGACGACCTTTACCCCTGTTTGACATTGTACTTAGCTAAGGGCGATTTGACTTTGCCGATTGTTCTCAGTTAATTATAGACCCATTCTGACACAATATAAACTGTGCATTTTAGCATGTTAGACGAAGGACGCCAGGCACTGTTTTGGGGGAACTTTGAGACACGGTCCCTCAGTTGAGGGACCGTGTTTGGGACAATACCAGCGTCGCACCCGAGACGACGCTCGACCGTGACCATGATGACTCAGACCACTGGTGTAGGATATAGAAGTTAACCATGTAACTTGTTTTACAGAGCTGAATAAAGTACTACGACTTAGAGTATTTCTGTGTACCTGTTCCGTCTCTAATACTCCGACGTCTACGTCGGCGAGTACGTATCAAAGCCGACGTACATAGCTACCCGCATCACAAACAAGCCACGTTACAATATAATAGGACATGTAATGAATAAAGCAAATGTGCTTATGGTTGTGGTGGTGATGGTGGTGGTAGTGATAATGATCATGATCATATGATCATGATCATGATCATCGTTGTCGTAGTCGTCGTCATCATTATCATTAGCATCATTAGTATCATCTGCCGATACGCTTATGGTTGTTAGCTACTATAGACTATAGTCTATAGAAGCTATTGGGATGGGTATCCGTCCGGCGTCCGTCGTCAGTCTGTATGTATGTATGTATGTATGTATGTATGTATGTATGTATGTATGTATGTATGTATGTATGTATGTATGTATGTATGTATGTATGTATGTATGTATGTATGTATGTATGTATGTATGTATGTATGTATGTATGTCCGTTTGTGAGGCGTCCGTCCACTCAAATATCTTGAGAACCGCAGTACTTACTGATTTGATATTTGTTGTGTAGATGAAAAATATGATTTTGAGAAACCATTTTTTTTAATTTTTTGATATTGTTGAAAATAGGCAAATTAATGCCAAAAAAGGTGTTTTTGGTAAAAAATCTTCTTCTTCATAACCGCTGGTCAGACAGCTTTGTTATTTGGTATACAGGTCCCTAGGGGTAACCCAACTTAGACTTGTTCAAATTGTGATGAAATATGCAAATCTGTATTTTTAAGGAATTTTTTTGTCATTTTTGGTCAAAATTTGACTTACATTGTATGTAATTCTTGTACTGTATAAACCCTATCAATTCACCCAGAAAAAAATAATTAATATGATTTTAAATAATTGAATTAATTAGGAAATCATTAAAGCCAAAATAATTTTAGTGTAGAATTATCAGAAAGTTCAACTTTTTTTGACAGTTCATGGTGAAATGCTTACCTTCTTGGAGGATTAAAACATGTAAAGGCAACTTTCCTGAATCCCAACTTTGACATGTTCTGAACCGTCATTTATTGTGCCCTGTATGTTATCTAAAAGAAATTGCTCAAAATAGTCAATAGAGATAGAGATAGAGATAGAGATAGAGAAAGTTCTAATTTCCATTTATGGTTGACTTGGTAAGGATAAAATAAAATTACTTTTTGAGGAAAAAATAGAGTGGTCAATTAAAAGAGTGGTCAAAGTGATAGGGTTTTTATGGTAAAGCTGGGCTGTATAAAGATTCCTCATGTGCTATTTATAGCAATTATGCAATCTGTGTAAACAGTGCAATGAAAGTGTAACATGATTCCTTATAATGCTTTTGATGACCTTGAACTTCTTAAGTTTCAAACCTTTGTCTCTTCAGTGTGCTTTGTCTGAGTATGTACAGTCTCAACTTATTAAACAGAACTCACAATGTTAATCAAAGATATCCACCTTCTTCATCAATACATGTGTCACAAAAGGTTATTCTCTACATAACTCAACAGAGCTCTGTCAACTGTTGAGTTGCTTGTTCTTTCAAACCGCTGGTCAGACAGCTTTAATATTTAGTTTACTTGTCCGTAGGATGACCTTAGTGAGATAATTTCATACAGTAAGGAAATACTTAATTTTGTATCCATGTCTATAGTAGCTTCAGGGACTTTGGCCCTATGTTTATATTGATATTACCATGATTACCATCATCATCATCATCATCATCATCATCATCATCAAAACGAATGCATCGATGATCTTGACGGTGGCGATAAAAGAGATGACTGTTTAACGACATTGGCGATGTTAATGGGGAGGTTGTATCCACCGTCACCTTAATACATACCATAACAAGATAAACCAGCCATTCCGTCAACTCGTAGTGGTCGGTTGAAATTTAGGGTGTGTGGGGGGAGGGGTGAAAGCTATTGCATTTCACTAAGCCATTTCGTTTGTGTTCAATATTGGATTTAGGCTTGTACAAGTGTGTGAACTACGCCCATTTTAGCAGCGACCAATTCGTAGGATTTCGGCCCGAGTTGGCCGATGCTCAATGGAACAAAGATATGGAAAAAGGCAAAGAGTTGGAGGTGCAGGCGTATTATGGTAAGCCCCGTTGATATCGAAACACACAAACTTTACCAGATCCGTCTCTCCGGCTGCTTAATAGTCAAAGAAAAATTAGGCAAGAATTTTCCCTGCTTACACTAAACTCAGTACAGCTTTGCGTGCATAAACTGATGAGTAAAAGCATCTCAAAAATTGTATTTGTAGAGTTATACATTAACGACTGCAAAGTGACTATAAGCAGTACATAAAGCTTTACACGTGACCAACAATTTCCGTTAATTGTATACGTAACCGTTAGGCCTGTGGGAAATGGTATTGTTCTTCAGACTTTTTGGCAAAGCTACGGAGGTAGAGAGCAAACCAGCAAAATATTCCCCTAGTTAAATCGTTACTCATGTTAGTCTAGATATTGCAAACTTTCAACAATAATAGAGTCATTACATACACATCATGCCTAGGCAGTACTAGTGTTACAGAACAAAGTCGGAGCATTTCTACATGCTTCCAAAAGAAAAGAAAAAATGTAAACTTTACGCAACATATATACCCTTGAAGTAAAAATAATTGTAATATTGTCTCTAGATTGGAGTCTACCATTTGTACTTTTTCATTTTCCATTAATGCCTGCACCCACCGCCGAAGAAAACACTGAACATGACAAACTTCATGCTGAATCCGCTGCAGATAGTCACCACCAACCGAGTTTTGATACCGACGCAACTATGCTTTTTTTCATCGTGATATATTTTATGCCTCCGATGCACTTCTCCTTCAAACCGATCGAAGTACACTGTACCATGTATCGAATGTCAGTAACGCCTTGAACACATCCCTGAACGTATTAGTCGGACTAATGCAATCATTGTAATACCCCAACACACGATTAAAATTTCATCAAACACTAATAATACAGCCTTATAATGCAAACAAAGGGTGACAGCCGTTGAAGTCCCCAAAACAATTGCAATACAAAAGTATACATTTGCCTCAATTTCAAACAACAAATTCTAAATTGGCTGAAGTAGAAGCGGCGATTTCGAAGAACAATTCGTTCAATTTCCCGGCCTTCAGTCAGAAATTCGTCCTCGTGTTGAGCTTACACACGTGACAGTTATCGATGGTTACTGGAAACGGATCCCGACAGTAAACCAACTTGACTTCTTTGTTTTGAAATACGTACAAACCACGATCCTTACAATACACTAAAGTCTATATGATTATTGTAAAAACATATTTGTCAGCTAAATAACATGCTGGAGGCATTTTTATAATGCGTGTAAGTTTTCTTGCAGTTATTTCTTTACAATCACTTCAATGAATAAAGTCAAATTTATGTATTCTTCCTTGTTAGCGGGATTCTTTGAAGTGGCCACTCTGGATGGTAAACCCATCGGCCCAGCTCTTCCTGAGAGTGAATCCTCTGTATTTATGATCTCCTGTTACGAGGTAAGTTTTTTTCGAAGACAAATCATATTCTAACACCAAAATTAATTTTACATTTAGATATCGTATCTTTATGCAGGATTCTTGAACTGCCTTGGATTGTAACATCAATACTAAAATAAGTTTATCCAAATCTAAAATCTAAATTATTTAATTTTTACAATACTACACAGTACATGACATCACATGTAAAGTGGCTGATGCCTCATATTTAAAGTCATGTTGTTGTCTTTCAGGTGTCAGACGGAGTAGATATCTCAAGCTTTGAAAAGGCTTGGCAGAATTTGTCAGGAGTAAGTGCTGCATCACAGAGGGCGCAATTGTATGGTTTGAAGAACTCTGGCCTGTACAAACGATTCACCGACCATGGAAAGTTTTTGTTCGTTGTCCGCACTGAGTTGACAGGACTGACAGGGAACCTACCGCTAGGATGGGAGTTAGTAGAGACCGTACGAGGAATTAAACTCCCCGACGGGGTATCTGGCGAGACATCCCTATATCAGGTTATGCCTGATTGTATTATAGAAAAGTGAACGTTGACATAAAGAATTTACCTCTCTACAACACCTAGTTGCCCCTGTCTGTTGCTCTCGGATAAGTGACAAAATGGCTTTTGAAATAAATGACATGTGAATGTCTTACGATGACCCCTGACAACTTTTGCCTCGAGTCTGATCAGTAAATTTCCAGATCCTTCCCAATAATGTAATTATGGAAATCTAAAAACTTAAGTTACGCACAAATACTTCCTTTGCTCTCTCTTGTACAGCCTTTACTCTTTTTATTTCATTTTGGTAATTCATACGCAGCAGTAGATACACTTTAGGCAGTTACCAAAAAAATCCAGGTATTTGATGATATCCAATATTGATAACGCTATTGTTAATATTCAGAAGGAACAAATATTCACAAATCTCAATACTTGTTCACAACAAGATGCCTAAACCTGATATACAACATGTTTTCGATCATTAATGTAGTGTACAACTCCTAGTAATTTCTTAAATGTTATTCAGTTTCCCCGTTCACGTCATTTCAATGCATCACGTAGAATTATGAGCCTGACATTTTGGTAACTCCAGAATGATATCATGGCAAAATGTTCGATTGAATCAGGCCTCTGATTTCTTCAAGGCAAACGGCAGCTTGTGGAGTGAGAGGATACTCTTTGATTTCTTGCTTATTATTTAGATGTCATTTCCCAGAGATTAAAATACCAGCGTCCTCAAACAGAAGCAATCAAGCTTTCAGGGTCCAAAAGGTATCTGAATTTAAAAAGATGCCAATCATACTGCATCTGTACTAGCTCAAGATGACAGTTGTCTAAAATTAATGTTGATTTGTGAGAAGTTTAAAACGTACACCAATTTCGCTGAACCATAGACCCTCGAGCTCGAGGGTCTATGGCTGAACAGACAAGACAGGTAGGAGCCCAGCTACCATAATTACAACTTGACAATTTCACTCAAGTGTTTGGTCTGTTACACAATAACTGCTGCACAAGTCTTGAGAGCAACCTAAGGCACCCTTTATATCCTGTGACGAGATGCCTGTTTAAAAAAACAAAACCAAAGCAATCGAATTGTCGTATTGTGAACACGGCACTCATCGACGATTTGAGTTCATTAGTGAAGCGTGTCACATGGTCATACACCATGCAGCTCTAACTTTCAGCCAACAACCATCTGAAGGGAAAAAATAATACCATACCTCTCAAGGAAAGAGAGTAACTGATGAGTGTTCCCAAAATCACGGAAAATGGATCGTTTTTGTTCATTATCACGGTCCGTGAAAACAAGAAAACGAGGACACGTCACTGTACGAGAATCACCCTGATTACTATCACAGGCGCTCCTTAGCCGGGTATTCTGCTAAGTAGATCGATTTTCGGATCGATCTACTGATCCCGTAGTCGATATGCCCGCCACTGCAACCTATATACTCACATTTGGGTCGCAGAGACTGGCATATCGACCGCGGGATCAATAGATCGATCCGAAAACCGATCTAATTAGCAGAATACCCAGCTAAGGAGCGCCTTTGATTACTACGTTCAAGTAAGGGAAGCCATTCCGTGTGAAATGTCGACCCGTCACGCCAAAGGCTTTATTGTTAGCTGCCATGCTGTGTCAGATTGATTGTATAAATCACGTGATCGACCGAGTTGTCCAGTGTAAGAATCACTCAAGGCAGGAAGGACTGCAAGTTCACTTAAATTAAAAATGTTTGCGGTATGTATGACTTGAAAGCATTCCTACTGTATCGTTGCTCTGAGAGTACATCACTATTGGTAAAAATTGCGAGACTGGAGCGAGAAAGTGACGCTTTCTCGCAATTGGTGAGAATCTCTTGTTATTGTCACCGCTGTCGGTGACTTCCAATGAGCTGCGAGAAATGCACACCTCGGTGGGAACAAAGTATTCTCACCGATGAGACTGGGAATTCTCACCAACCACGATGAGCATGGTAATTTTCCCTGTGAGAATGTATCATACTCATCATTTACTGGTGAGAATCAACCAGACTCGCCGTTCATCGGTGAATGGTGAGACTGGTTGATCTTCATGCACTAGAACGGTTGATTCTCACCAGTGAATGAGGAGTATAATACATTCTCACTGTGCTTGGTGAGAATTTCCAGTCTCGCCTATGAGAATACTTTATTCTTACCAAGGAGTGCTTTCTCGCAGCTCACCGGTGAGAATGAAAAAATTCCCACCGACAGCAGTGAGTATAACAAGAGACTCTCACCATCTGCGAGAAAGCGTCACTTTCTCGCTCCAGTTCAGAGTACATGTATAGCCAGTCGATGAAGTCTTGTGGATCACGCTCTGAAGTCGAATCAAAAGCTCTGCTGACCGCATGATGTGAATACGATGACCCGTACACTCAGGAATGGAAATCAGTTGTTCAGGCCGGCTAAGCTCTGAATTAGTAGGTATGGTTAAAGCCCCAGTGCTGCTAAGTTTCGATGGTCTTTTCATTATTTTTAATTTATAAATGAATTGCAACATCTTATTCTACTCCCCAAAGAATGTTGAAACACCCACTATTTAGCTTGTCAACTTAGCGTCTATATGTGTAAAATGCATGGTTATTGTATTGTTTACATTTGAATTCTAGTACGGACCAGAAGTCAGTTTTCAACAATAACAATGCAGTTTACAACCATAGAGGCTGAATTGACAAGCTGGATACTGTGTATATCAACATTCTTTGGGGAGAAGAACAAGGAATTATGGTTCACATTCAAAATAAAAATGGTGAAATTATCATCAAAAGTTAGCAGCACTGGGGCTTTAACATATAGTGACCAAAGTCGTATCTGTCAAAGTTCTAAAATCTTTTTGATATATTAAATGTGACCTCTACTAACGGCTGATTTAGACCATCCACTCCAACAAATAAGAAAGAACGTTGCTGTACCGTCTGGTTGTCTTGTGTTTATCTATAATCCTTACTATTATTGGACACATGCCAACCTGTCTATATATGCAAATGTTCATTTATGTAAATATCACAAAGGTAACTGAAACAGACCAATAAACATAATATTTCATACATTAACAAACAAGGAACAAGAAAAGGAAATGTTAAAATTCAGAGAAATCATGACATGAATGGCAGTATGGTGGTTGTAAGCAATCGAGAAAAGTCATTACTACATATTATACCCTCCACGATTAAATATCAGGTGTTAGACTATATATTCACGAAAATGATGATTTTCGACTGCATCTTAGGTGGTACTATGTGTCTTTCGATATCAAATATCTCGATTTCTTGTGTGCTATGTTTTCGGTGTGGACATAATAAAGATAACAGGATGCAAAACCATACACAAAGTAAAACTGATCTCTTCCACTCGTATAACAAGCTTAAAAATTAGGAATTCAAAAAAATATTACAGGTTTCAAACAGTTGGGAATGGAATGGTTTTTATGGGTTTTTTTCAGGTCCCTTTGTAAAACGTACTGAACAAATGTCATTAAAGCTAGCGTTGAGGCCTTTTTAAATTCCTGGAGAGGAACCACACGGGTTGTGACGGGGAATTTGCACTTCATAGGGACGCAACTTCATCGGAATTGAAATGAACAAGGTGCTTTTAAGAAACAAACACCGGCCTTCAATAATGATCGAATAGGTTGGCACAAGGGTAAAATGAAATATTGTATTAACACAAGTACTTCTATATTATGTATTTCAAATAATCTACAATGGAGAGAAGGGATAAGGTGAATATAATCCATATGCATAATGTAATATTTCTCATACGTTACCACGTATGATGAGAAACATGTTTTGTTGCTTTCGGGAGGGCGCTGTTCGGAAATGTGATAGAACTCAGAAGAAGTCATAGGGTCAATGTATGTGCTTCTACCAGACTAACAGCATCCGTTTCCTCAAACTTATTGTTTTAGTTTAATTCCATGCATTGTTCAGCGAAAGTTTTACCTCAAAGAGGGTTTTTAATCTGTTTTTAGTCCGAAGCTTAAGTCTCAAATTGACTCCTGTTTAGCCGTAATGTGAAATACAGGTTCTCAATTTGACTAATAATCTTCTTTTTCTACGGTTGAAACGAAGCAGATTGTGGTCAAACGGACTCTTAATAATAAAATGCGAAACACAGGTTTTCAGATTTTACATTTCCATGTAATATAGCTGTGCACTCCTTTGTCCACTAAAGCAGACTGTGGTATATCGTAGCCACTCACAGTATATAGGCTGTATGGCCCAGTTATCGTTAGATACTAGTTAGATACTTGTAGTAGTTTGGAGAAGAATCAAAACATTTGTCCAAAGAACCACTATTTAACAACGTTGCTACGGTGTCTTTATACAGAGTGAGACCGATTGTTGTTTGGAATAACTTTTTATAACAGTTTTGTTTTATTTGGATCAGCTAATAAACACTGATATGTTACTCACATTACAGAATACATTTCCACTAGCTATACCATAGCGTCTATGTAATGTTCACCATGTTTTATCTATATATGGCAAGCACTGAAACACAGTACCATTGATAACTTTGTAAGGCCTAACGGCAAGCAAATGAAAGTAACGAATTATTCAAAACCTAAATGGTGCATTAAAATCAGCCAATATGACATTCTACAAGTCACGTGGTTGTTTTTCCAGCAATATGGAAGTAAATCTATTTTTGACCATGAGCCGACATCCTTACACTTCATAGATTGTATGCAGCGATCACATTTATTTTGACTTTGCAAGTAAATCTATTTTTGACCATGAGCCGACATCCTTACACTTCATAGATTGTATGCAGCGATCACATTTATTTTGACTTTGCAAGTAAACCCTCGGGCATCACTTGGTAAAGCGACGTGTCACCAGACACCCCGTTAGGAAGTTTAATTCCGCGCACCAACTCCACCAAGTCCCATCCCTTGTTCTCGGACAGCGTGGTGAACTCACTGCGCACCACATATGAGAATTTCCCATCTTCGGTGAAGCGTTTGTACAAGCCCGAATTTGTGAAACCTTGCGTGGGAGCATTTTCACTCAGTTTGCTTGCCCCGGATATGTCTTTCCATGCTGCTTCAAAACCAGCTAGGTCTGCATCAACGCCAGCCTGTAAGAAATCGTGTGAGAAATCTGTTTAACTTATGTAAAATCGCGTTTGAAATTCTACAGCTTAGCACTGAGAACAGTTACAATTTGGTAGTCGATATCACGAGTGGCGAAATCATATATCAGAAGACGTATTGTTGCATTGTCTTCTGAGATCGTTAAACGTAACAGAGACCAATATAATTGACTGTAAAGAAGCTTATCATGGCTTGTTTGTTTTGACAATGATGTGTTGCACATTGGCTATTTCAGTAGAATTCGGACAGAAGTCTTGCAAGTTATATTAGAACGCAGTTTCTGATTCGCTCAGCACGAACAACGTAGCACAGGCTGAATAAATAATTAGATGATTGACACGTTGAGTTTAAAGTATTCTCAGAAAATCCAACAAATCTATCTTTCCCTGCTCATTTGTAATCGGGCATTGTAGCTTTGAAGGTCGGGCAATTTTTCAGGAACACGTGACGCCAAGGAAGAAATTATTTAATTTATTATGTTGTGATTTATAACTTTGTTGCTAGGTTTACTTTAGAATCAAAGTCCCCATCGTCGCCAGTATTTATCATTCCCACATGGTGCCGAATATTAAATATTAAATAAAGAATTAAATCGATATCAAGGGTATAATATATGTATGTGGTATATTAACTCATCTACACTGTGTAAATACACGCAATTACAATATACATTATTATCAATCATACATACCTCATAGCATGAGATGATGAACAAGGAGGAGTCTTTGACTGGATATGCTGGGGCGATAGGTTTATCATCAAAAGTGGCTATTTCAAAATATCCACCTGAGAAGACGAGATATCATGCAATGTTACAATTTTATATCCATTTTCCCCGGCATAGTCTAAGTTCCTGGTACCCTTGTTGGTATCTGTACGCAATTTAACGCTATAACAAACTCAACAACGCTTGTGTCCTTGAATAAAGTATGCGTCAATTATGAATTAGTTTTCACATTCTTCGTATAGATACAAGAGCAAGAGCCATTTCAAATATAAATACCAGAACGTATGGTCGCCTTGGTCACTAAAATAGTCGACGAGTGACGATTGTTTTCAACCATAAGTTTTACAAGCTCGAACATGCGCACTCTAAAATATTAAATTGTATTTTCGAAAGTGGAAAATAAGCTTCGAATGAACAGCTTTGCTGAAAATGAAACGTCCCTTAAAACATGCCATATACTTGAGGTATCCGATATCTCTGTCCGTTTGGCTGTTAAACCATATCGACAAGTTTCTTTTCAAAGCTCCAACTATCGGTTGAAAATCGACAAGCGGAAAAGGGTCAGAAGAGTGAATGTGAATGGCTTAATTTGTGAACTTTGACCTTGAGATGGACACTTACCTGGATAGGCTACTTTCTGAGTGTCTCTGTATTTGGTCATTTCAGCTTTCCATTCGTCGGTTCTAAATTCGGGGCGGAACATGGGAACTTCATCGCTGTCAAACATTGCATAGTTCACATATTTGTACATACCTACGAGTAAGAGTTTGATTAACGTCTTGTGAGATATAATGGACATGCATGCATCGTCTCTGTTTGCAAGGCAGAGAGCGCTCGACTTCAGAAATATTGCTGAAAAAAATTTGATCTTTTTTTGCCAAGCCAGTGATAGCCTGCGTGCAAAAGATTTTTATTTTATTGTATCTCTGTTCAAAATCCATGCCAAAATGTGCGATATTTTGGAAAGCTGTCTGCAGACAAAGTCAAATAGGTAATTATCTATGCCATATTGCGTTCACTACATCTAACTTTACTAGCGTAACGATAACACAAGCCTAAAAACAAAACGTTTTTCTTTTTTCATACATAGTTCTCACAAAAAACTCAAAATAACTCTCTTTAAATTCTGCCACGCAAAGTTTTGTATTATAATAATAACTTTCATGCACTTTACCAGTATTTAGCATTCAAAATGGCGGCAATAACCTATGTTAATTTTACTGGGAAAATTATATTTTCGATTCGCCCCCCCCCCTCCCCCAAAAAAAAAAAAAACCAAATTAATCCCCAAAAAACGTGAAAATGTCCTTTTACTACCCCTAGTTCAAAATAAGTAAATAAATATAAACTGCGAGACGATTATTTGTTATTTTTAAGGGATTTATTTTATTTTAGTGAAAATTCCAGTGACCGCAAAGATCTGTCGATACGCATTCTACCTTAAATTCCAACTCAGATATACCGAGGATTTCTGTACATGACTCTAAAGCTTGATTATTAAAGTCATAATAAAGGAATGATGCCATACTTATGATTCGGTTGAATCTTTGTCTTTTTTGCCAACAAACAAATTCAAAACCGTCCACAGTATTAAAACAGTACCTTGCTCATTCAGATTCCGGTGAAGTTGCGTGTTCAAAAAGTGTGGGTTCTTAAGCACCATATCCGCCGTATGCTTCCATCCTTTGAAAAACGCCTCGGTTCCTGACGATCCAATCTTTTCAAAGAAGTTGAAAAGAATATGTATCTTCACTGACATGATGTATCTTTGTCCTGTCTTTTGAAAGAAAAAAAAACCATCACATTATATAATGCCATTAAGTGAGAGTGTAATTGACAATGTTGTATGCCGATAAAATTCACTTTGTTTGTTTGTTTGTTCTTTCGTCTCGAGTAAAGCGAGCTACGTCAGTCGATTTCCCTTTGAATAATGCAGTGCCATGGCAACTGCAACCTAACCATACGACAGTAGAAAGTGCTTTCTTAAATTTGCCCCTGTCCTTTCGTTACGTAAACTTGTGTTTACCGTGCAGGGCCTGCCACGAAAAACAATTCCCATTTCAAATATTGATAGAGATTCACTGTCAAGTACATATGGGAGCGAACGAGAAACAAATTTGAACTTTAAAAATCTGCTTAAGGTAGCATGTGTCTCGGGGAAAGATATTCGATGCCAGTCTCTTTTTTTTCAATACTTTCTTTGTCTACTGCTTGTGGGGATCATTTTAAGGCTCTCAGAGTAAGAAAATTACATCATTTTAGTTTGTAGGAAATTGAGAATTTTATTTTTCTCTGTAGAGTTAATACAGGGATGGTGGCAAAATTTCAAACTCGATAAGTGTCAGATACTTTGTTTCTCTAACACAAAACTATGCACGGTCAATTCACATGTACATTTGACAAGAGATAGAATTGTCGAAAGTATTATTGGGCAGATTTTGAGCAAAAGTATAGTCCTTAAATTTCGAGGCGCATATTACCATAGACGTCTTACGTTACATCCCTATTCCGACGGAGCCTATCATTTCTTCGATTTTAAATCAGATTAAGGACAGACTGAAGCAGATTATATTGCACCATAGACCCTCGAGGGTCAATGATTGCACACCTATAAGTACAGCATGTTGTTCAGCTGCATTGGCGGTAAAAAAATACGCTAATGTGATGTGAATTTTGAGTAGGCGCGACAGCTGTGTTGCTCACCTGGTTCAACCATAGACCCTCGTTTTTCTCGAGGCTATGGTTCAACGAAAAACTTCACACAACAACATTCAATACACTGACCATATACAGCTAATGTAGCCGTTCGTGTAAAACGTTTTCGAAAGTGGTTCAGTGGCGGGAGATCATGTATTTATTCTATCCGTGGGCGACGAAAAGCAGATTTCTGCGTCAGGGGGCGTTGTTGTTATTACTTTCAGCACACTCCAGTGGAAAGGACAAGCAGTGGGGAACTTTTCTTGAGAGAAGAGGACACTCGGGAATTCATGTGGTGGGGAATTTTGGTAGAGGGAAGGGAATCGAATGCTGTGAATAGCATGGGAAGCGTTTCACACAAAGGTATAAAAAATAACATGACATTAAACTGGTCCAATAATCATTTTCATTAAAGGTAATGCATTACCAGGTACATGGGACGTTTGTGATATACAAGTAGGACCATAGTCGGATATCCACACTTGCTATAGTGTGGCGGTGTGGCAAGAACTGCTAATTTTTGAATCTGATCGTCTTGTCCCGCCAGTTTTCCGGGCACTCATTGGTGCATAGTAAGCTGTCGGTCCAGTGCATTACTGGAGGTTTCATCGTATTCCTGTCGCATGCGTGACCTTGAGATGACCCGTTGGAAAAAAGTCCGCCGCCATTTAACGTAGTAAAGCCCAACCTGAATAGGTGATATCTTACTAGCATTTTCACTGCTCTGGGAATATCGATGACCTATGACCTAAGATTTATGAAGTAGACAAGTCAAAAAAAAATCCCTTGAGCAAATAAAGAGGTGACTTGGCAAGCATACCGGTTAAGTATTAATCCTTAAATGGATGCATGCAACTATTATATGTCTAGCACGCAAATGTGTGAATAAATTATCGAGTATACTTGTAAATTATGAAACGTTCCTAAAATTTGCTAATAATGTTTCACTTTCAAATATTTGTTTATCTGCTTGACTGGTCGACAGTACACACACTGTCTTTGTTAAACGTACTACTGCTGAATACGTAGACGCTATGAACATCCCCCTCGCTGGCTACGCACTGTCCTAACTGTTGCCCCAATCATCTGCCTCCTGACCTTGATCTGGATATATGGCGATGTAACCCGCTCGGCGAGTAGCTTTCGCTACAGGTGTGGCTGAGACTGAGAGGTTGGCCAGATAAACTACAGGCCGTTGAGGGCACACAAGTGTGGAAGCTGTGTAGCTAACTTGGAGTTGTTCACCTTGTTTTCCGGGACTGGGGAATGTTAGGCTTATATGGTCTAATGGGTAACAAATAGTTTCTCTGTGATACACAAAGGTCAATTGTGAAGAGACATCTGTTTTCAATCCTGCATGGGAAAAAGTCCATACTTATTACTACCGGCCCCGTTTAACTTCTCTCCTTGACGTACTAGATCTGAAGTTTACATTTGCAGATGAGACTAACCTGAAGGTGGCTGGGAGTTCTCCTGCTCGATGCAACGTCTCGCACGTTATTCGATTACGTCATGAAGGGACCCCTAACCTATCGGTCGAAAACAAACTGATACAAGCATTGGCAGAGGAGGAACATCAAACTGATTTTCAATGTTCATGATTAAAAATATGACGAAAGGCTTCTCGTCGTTTTGTTTTAGTTGTATTTTTTGCATGTTGTTTTTATACAAATACATCTGCGAACAGATCGAACTGAATTTGTAGATTTAAGCTGCAGCCAAAGTGAAAAAGTATTGAGCGGCCGCTCTCCGGGGGTACGCTCCTGACAGAAAGGAATTATTTTCGTTTATTCGTAAGTTCAAGCATATAAATCTCGTCTGAACATCCCCTTGCCGCTGTGCAGAGCGAATGCACTTTTCACGATATGAGCTTGTCGGTGCGTGAGCGATTTGATGTTGTAGGACGAATTTGAAGGAATTTTGGTACTGTAAATACCTCGCTTTTATAACGAGACCCGTCATTGTACTTGAAAACGTGTCATTTTTCAATGAAACACGCTGTATTGTTATGGCGCGGGGGTGGGGGGGGGGTTTCAAGTGTACATGCACGTTTTCTCAATAACTTAAACAACAAAGGAGGACTAGGCGAGGAAGAACTCTGTACATCACAAAACACTGCAGCGAAGCGAAGCGTCAATCCGTTCAAGTTGTGTATACGGACAACAGGCCGCGACATAATCTAACGTCACCCGTTCCAATACGAGTAAACCCGTTGTTTGTCTGACATACCGCATTGATATAATTCTCATGCTCTGCAAAGTTTTGAAAAGAAATCGTCAACTGAATAGTTACTTAACCCATGACCACATATGTGCATGTCCTCAGCTTGCAGATAAGTTTGACATATTACAGATACGCTATATGCAAATATGCCCCCAACATGTGTGAAGTGTCTGTAGCTGACTGAAATGAAAAACTACATCGCTGACAAGTTAACAAAGTCACTCGCAAATTACCAGCCAAATGCTATGGCTGGCAATACATCCGGGTAATTTGCTGTAAATGTCATTCAACAGTGTCGCACTGGCTACAAACAGTGGTAATTGGTGTAAATATTTGATCCCCTTAAAAATAACTTTGTTTTTAATTTACATTACTATCGTCACAATTAAACTTTCGAAACATGCTGCTTCAAATATTCATTCCCTTTTCCTTTCATTTCATTAAAAAGTAAGGAAACAGGATTGGTGACCTATTTTACAACCAGTTTCACTCTCAGAGTTGTATTCAAATTTTGATAGTCGCCATGACAACGACGCGACCTTCTCAGCACTGAGACATACTGTAGCAGGGATAAAAATAGACCATATTGCAATATTTCTCTGCAATATATCATCCTCAAACACACAATATTCAGTTTGTCAACAAAGCCTTATATACAGATATATATTAGGTGATAATTTGATTAGAGTCCAGACGGACAGTCAGTTGTCAGTGATACAAATGCACGGTACACATACACAGGCTGTGTTAGCAAGCTGAATACTGGACAGTTCAACATGCTGCAGGAAGTAGAACAAGAACTCAGTTGTATAAACTGAACAAAACTATTGTCAAAATTATCAAAGTTAATACAGCTACTCCCTACGGGCAGTGTCACTATCAGATACTGCCCTGCTACTGCAGTGTCACTGTCACTGCATACCTGAGCAGTGACAGAGATAGCTCTGACTCTGATGTACATGGTAGTTGAAGAAGAGTTTGGGTCAAATGACACTCATGACGACAGTGAAACATACTTGTAAACAAGATTAGACCAGAGAGCAACACATGGAAAACCAGGAGACTTTAAAAGTTATCGGGGATTTTTTAATTCTGGCATATGAGAATAATCAAATATTAAAAAGATAGGGTCACCATGCTTGATTTTCTAGATTTTCACTTTCTCATCATAAAATCATACAAAAGCAAAACTTTGAACAGTAAAGACTAAACGTAAAAATATGTGACTAAATGGAATTAGATATTTTTTAACCAACTTGGCATTATTACAACCAAATTTCAGAGATGAAAATATTTGATTGAATAGTTTAACCTTCCAGTATTGTCAATTTTGAGTAGCATCTAATTTATATATGCCTTGTACTTTTGAACCAAATTTTTGGTAGGTCACTGTGCTCAGTTTTTTACAATATGACAATTAGCCAGAATTCACAATTTGCCTACTCTCTAATGATCGTCATTTTGTGTGCTCTTCACAAGATTGGATTAACTCAAGTTGGCTTAGACTGATAAATCCAAAAAAGTTCATTGATGCGTTTAAAATGAATCAATTTAAGAACTTGCCTTAGGAATATGAATTTAATAAAAAACAGCTAATAAAAGGTAGTGTTGAACATCTGCAAGCGGAACGGCGCGATATGTGTTTATTTTTTCTGAGCGCACATCCTTTACTGATATACGGGCTTGTGATAGTTGGGGGGACTTGAAAAAAATTGATCATTTTTTAGGGTATTGAGGGGGAGGGGGGATTTGAAGAAAATAAAATTTCAATAGCGATTCCGCCAGCCCCCTCCTCAAATCGTTATTTGTGAACGCAGCCTTAGCTCGTCCCAAAGTGACGGACATGGCATGCCAAGTACTGGGCTGAATTTCAGGTCCCAGGCTTTGCAATTGGTAGTTCGTGTGGGCTACCCTTTCATGGATTTTGGTAGCCCTAAAGAAAAGTTGGTAGTCATGGACGCGGGACTACCGCTAATTTCGAGACCTGGGGGGAAGGGGAGGGAGAGAGAGGGGGATTGAGCGCGACGTGCGATCGCTGTTTGAAAAGTACAGCTTCAAGTCAATCAGCGTACTGCAAGCATTCTATCACGTCACTGTTCTCTAATTTGCATAATGCCCTTTTCATCATTTATACCGATATTTGCATACTGTCGGCAAGAGCAAGATTTATGTGGCTCATGTGGTTGTACCATTTGGTGTCCTCCCTTGATGTTTTACAAACATAGTAGATGAGGACACACATCCTTAGTTACACTTTCGTCTCTTTTCGGGCAGCACGCACAATCGACGTACCCACGTTCTGCGCGCCTAGCGCACCTTTGAAGTTCAAGGAAAGATGACGCTCCCGTGACGTTCGAAAACCCAAGCACTTCGAAACCATTGTCGAATTTTGGAAGCCGACGAAAGAATAAATGTTTTCCATCGTGGAATGCTGTTCTTGCAGACTGATGAGTCCTGTTGTGTTGTCCTAAGCTGAGAGCCATTCCGAACTGTCACAATGTTTGTATTTTTCATAAAAAGGTTTGTAAAAAAGAAAGCCAAACGAAAGGGCCAGGAAGACCTTGAAGAAGAAGACAAAGTACTTTCGCAACGTTCACAATGTTTGTATTTTTCATAAAAAAGTTTGCTTTAAAGAAAGCCAAAGAAAAGATCCAGGAAGACCTTGAAGGAGGAGACGACAAGGCACGCTCGTACCGCCCTGGTCGCTTCAAAAGATTCATCGTTTCATCATTGCGTGGCACAATAGGACAGCTTAAGATATTTGAAGAAGGAACATACGCCAACACAGTCTTCATCAACGTCACCGGCTTCTCATCTGGTCTTATATTAACAACATTTTTCTACGCTTTCTTCATTTTCAAATTGGACTATGGGATTATTTACGCAGCACTGCTGGCGGCAATCTTGGGCGCCCTTCTCTGTTTTGGTCTGGCTTTCAGCTCTCCTGTTCGATGCATGACACTGTTGATGATACCTCAACTGTTTTCAAGTGAGATATGTCTCATACTCTGACACACTTCATATATCTTCTCAGAATAATTGAGAACTTCTGTAAGTTTTGCAAAGACACAGAGGCAGACAGACAGACAGACGGAGACAGACAGACAAACAGACAGATACAGAGAAAAGAGATACAGAAAGGGAGAGACAGAGACGGGCAGATAGACAAACAGACACAGAGAGACAGACAGAAACATGCACGGACAAACACAGAGACAGAAATACAGAGACGTAAATGGAAGACGGACGGACAGACCGACAAGCAGAGTGGTAGACGGGGTGCTTGAGTATATTTTTACGAATTTAGACATAAATTACTGGTATGATTGGCGTTTTCATGAAAAAAGATGACGTTATCTGGAACAATACTCATTATCTTCACAGGCACTGGTCGCATCGTCTTATTAGCATACGGTATGCTATTGGTGATGAGCGGACCAATGGCGAATCTCAATCACAATTTGAACGTCGCAAGTAAAAGTCAAGCATGTGGCAGTTCTTTGGCTTTCAATCAATCGCAACAGGTCTTCGATATGGCAACAGCGCCACTTACAAGTGAGTGATAAACATAAATTAATGTCAAAATACGAATATAGGAATTCGCAGAGAAATCAATACAGATAATACATGCAAGTGAGCTACAAATTGATATTCGGGCGATTCCACATTGACTTTCGTATAGAATGTACAGAAAACATTATGTCCCCATTTTCTTCATCAAATGCCTGCAGTGGTCATCGACTCGGTAGAAGCAGTGTTGGAATCAATGAAAGAAATCGTCAAAGATGTACAAAGGTCTTTTGAAGCCATAGCTGATGCTATCAATGCAGTCGGTAAGTTTTTGCAATTTCTATCAAAAATTAAAGTTTTCCTTTTTCATAGTAGAATAGCACTTTATATGAAAATAAAAAAAATCAACAAGAAAATACTAGAAAGATGTTAGGGTAGCTAGATACAAAATAATGACTGCATACTGTGCACAGTCGGATTTCCCCATATCAGGGCTGTCAGAAAATATAATACTTTATTGGGGTTTAGTAAGAAAAAATAAAAACTGAAAATGTCTTTTTTGCATGTAACTACCTTCAGAGCGAACATAAATGGTGACTCATCGATTTTGGAAAGACTTCTCTACCTTAAGGTAGTATGCGCCTCGAAAGTGAAAGACTTAAGCTTTTGCTCGAAATTTCCTCAAGGAATATTCCAACCATTCTCTCACCGAATCAACAATAAAAATCGGGGGTAAAGTTTGGAACAAGTGAAACAAATTGCCAAACACTTTGCGATATTTGAAATTCAAAGTGGCTGCCATTTCTGTGTCAACTTCATGGGGGAAATTGAATTTTCGAATTTCGAAAAACTGAGATGGTGAAAGTTTTTCTTTGAGAGCTTTAAATGAGCCCCCACAAGTGGTAGATCAGAAAAGAAATATAGAAAATTGAGAGTCCGACTATCCGTCCCCGGGGCGGGTTCTATCTTACCGCTTTAATGTACTCAGTTTTGTTCCTATGATCATGCCATTTCTTATCAGTTGAATACATTTTCAACAATCAGGTGATGCGGTCCAAGAAGCTGTTGATTGGATGTTTAGCCTGGTCGATGTCTGTAACGAACGTATGGGGGCGCCAGAAACAGTCTGCCGTGAAAAATTTCAAACTGCCGAGAGAGACTGCAAACAAAAGTTATCCAAAATCCTTGAATGGACGTGTGGTATCGTCAGTTTGGTGGAAAACATATGTGCATTAGCTGGAAGTAAGATAAAGGTTCTTTCAATCATAGCATGATAGAAATAGCATAACTCTAAGGGTCTTAATCATAACTTAATTATATCGCTTTTCCATAGATTGTTTGTAGGCCCACAGTTCAACGCTGTCTATGCGACTTCTGTTTCTTTGTCACGCTGTGCTTCCTATTTTTGTGTGTCTCATTTGCGAACCCTCTTTGATCGTTTTACCATCTATACACTAAGTACTTTCTCCTTTTGATATGCCTCCAACTTTATTTTCTGTAAACGGATCTGTCCGTGTAGAACCTCTCTCATTCCCTCCCTCTCTCAAGGTGCCGTCAACTAAGCTGTTCTTGCAAAAAGGTGTTCGTGTACAGTTTTTCAGCGGACAGGCAAATTAAAAAACTACTCAGCGAGCGAGGGGAAAAAAGCGATAGTTACTGTTGGCGGGGAAGAAATGTAATTTTTATCAGTGGGCGGGGAGAAAGTTTTTGAAAGCGGGTACCGGAAAATACGTAGAGGGAGGGGTATGCCGTGGTTGATAGAACTTGAGGGGAGGTTAAGCGCCTAACTTAGAGGGGATTGGACGATTGGGAATTTCAGTAGAGGGGAGAGGGCAGTGGGGAGCTTGAATTGTTGTGGGGAGCGGGTAGACCACACAGATACTGTAGGGCAGCGGGCATCAGAATTCAGTAGGAGGGCACATTTTCCGTGCATGCCACTGGGAGGGCAGTTACGAACAGCTCTACTCTTCACTCCAAATTTTAGGTTAAGGTTAAAAATTAGTAAAAATAGGTATATCAGCTTTCAAAACATGTTTTGTGATGATTTTGCGAAATAAATTTACCTGTTGGCGGCACCCTCTCTCTCTCTCTCTCTCTCTCTCTCTCTCTCTCTCTCTCTCTCTCTCTCTCTCTCTCTCTCTCTCTCTCTCTCTCTCTCTCTCTCTCTCTCTCTCTCTCTCTCAAACAGAGATGTCAAACAGAGCGAGGTTATAATATTTGTCGAAAATGTAATGCTTAAATGTCTAGAGTTTAAATATTTCGTTCATCCATTACCTGTTGCCAATGTCATATATATATATATATATATATATATATATATATATATATATATATATATATATATATATATAATATATATATATATAGACATATATACACACATGTTGTTCTTTCAGTCGGGAAGCTGTTCTGTTTGATTCCTGCAGCAATTATAGACTTTGTCGTCGGTACCATAACAACAGGTGAGACTTGTCAGTTGAGAGTTGTCAGCATTTCTTCTCATAATCGTCCATTGTTATAGTGATCCAGTGAAAAATACGTCGAGTAGGTGTGAACTTTGATCAAGGACTACGATGGAAGGTGCATTTGTGCGATTCTGATATCACTTGTTCTGTACATTTTAAAGAGGCACTCCCACTTTGTAACATTTTTAAAACACATTTTTGACGGTCGATATTTGACTTGACGACTGCGCGCGGATCGCGAGATATCGATAAAAACATGTCATTTCCAGAGCGTATTTTTCACATCCCGAAGTTTTACGATCGTTCTAATTTTGACTCGAAATCCCCTGAAGGTTTGTTGTTGTGCTGATTGACGATATTCTAGGGAGTCTACAGTAAGTTCGAACGACGCAATTATTTTACTTCCCACTGCAAATACTTTATGTACACATTATGCATTTACCTCAGGTAAGTTTTTTAAAACTTCTCCTTAGTTTTTGTCGTTTTCATTATTCTTAGTCGGTTGTATTATATTTTTAACCAATACCACATAAACATCAGTTTTTACATGTCAAATATTAGCCGCCTCCGATGACTACATTTTGTCGTCTGCCACACAGTACGCCGCGCGCGTGGCATGCGTCTATGCATATCACGCGGCGGCCGCTATGTATCAACCGCACGTAACTGTGCTAGCCACCTTGCCAATTCTGGTGGAATCAGCAAAAATTGTTTTTCGTTTATACGCCTAGTCAATAAGATTCAGCTTTCTCCCACAGGCCATGACTGATCACCGACACCAGTGGTACTGTGGCGTACAGCAGCGTCAGCGTAGACTCCATAGCTTAGTTGACAATGGCCCCAGTGCCGAACGTTCGATGTTCGGAAGCTGAATTTAGGTTGGCCACCGGAATTCAAACTTTAACTTTTTTGAAGACATGTTTTTATCGATATCTCGCGATCCGCGCGCAGTCGCCTCGTCAAATATGGACCGTTGGCATTAAAAAATATGCTTTCAAAATGTTACCAAGTGTGAGTGCCACTTTAATCCTTCCACCCCTCTTTCCAAATGAACAGGTCATCATTGCCCTGCAGAATTGTAGGATTGGGTCAAATCATTTTGTTGAAGCGGCCAGCGTGTTTTCAAATGCATTAGATGCTAAACATACAAAGACATTGGATGAATACATCATGATTGATTGCACTTTTTTTGAAAGCTAAATATATTTTAATTTATAATCATTTATTCCCGTCATATGACAGCTTTTTCATTACCTGTTTATTTGTGACGTCATCCCCAGATAATGTATCCGATTATCTGATATATTGGCCCCAGGATTTTTTACATCTACAAATTCCCTCGCATTGCTAAAACTATATCCCGTCGGCCCGCAATGGACTCAAGCGAACTGTCCGCTACATAATTTACACGGCTTCTCCCCGTACAATATGTTGTGCAAAGTTTCCATTCGTCCATTATGGTTCGGGAGGACATACTTAATTGCGCAAGTATATATGTTGCCTTTGAAAATATATCTACATCATTTCGTTTCAAAGTGTAATTGTATATTGATTTGTACAGTTGGCGCTCATGTTCCCCTTCGTATTTAACTTTCCATCAATGAATCTAAATCTCCTATATCAGGCTGCACCATGGTCCTCGACGAGCTGGAAAAGCAATTTTATGTGGACTTCGACCTCAGTCATAACTTCACAGTCAACAAAGACGTCTCCAAGACAGTCTCCGAGATCACACAAGGCATTGCTCAGGAAATTGAACAGCGCACGCGTGTATTTCGTCTGGTATTGGCATGGGCGAGTCGTGGACTGGCTTTGACCCTGATATGGCTTTTTCTCAAGTATGTTACGCCTGTCAATATTTAAAAGGTCAATAGTTTTGTTTTCTGGAACGAAATAGCTTGATGATGAATGTCACAATTACGGACTCAACAATAACGAAACTCAGACTGTGTAGATTTTGAGCTCTTCAACCCAATTTTCTCTACATAAGACCAAACCACAATTGACATGAATGGGTTTGTGCGAAACCACGATATCGGAAGCGTTAAACTATCTCTTTTGGTTAAGTAATATATAATAGTCTTCATTCAAACCTTGGCATGTGTTTTGGCAACATATATTAGACAAAGAATGGCATGGACGCACAAAAAAAGGTTTCCACGTAAACAACCAAATCTTTTTTTCAATTATTCATCATGATAACATATTATCACTGTTTTTGTACTAGCTGATATTTTCATTTAATAAGTATCACGAAGTCTACCTTCTTCATTCATATCCATTCCTCTCCACAGGGCTTACTTTTACAGGCGTAATTATCTATGCAAAGACAAGTATGACAACTGTTACATCACATCTATGTTTGTTGAAATCGACGACAGAAGAACCTCGATGAACAAAGAAACGTTGCTACCGCTGCGTAGGTCAGAAAGAAGTAAATATATCAGGCCGTGTATGTACATATATGCTCATTGTCTTTTTTCTTCGTCACAATTGAAAAGCTTTCAGACTCGCTGTACCTGTATGGTTCTCTCTCTCTCTCTCTCTCTCTCTCTCTCTCTCTCTCTCTCTCTCTCTCTCTCTCTCTCTCTCTCTCTCTCTCTCTCTCTCTCTCTCTCTCTCTCTCTCCCCTGGTGTTCGACATGGAGACTTACAAGCGTTTTGGTCAGAGAATAGGAGTCAATAAATTAAATATCAACTAATCTAAAACTCTTCTAAACTATATTTATCATGCATTGTATAGAAATCGTATCCTAGCCCCGTATTGCCCTTTAAATGCAGATTGAATTTAGCTTAATGTTCAGTGTTTCCTTTATATGAACAGTTTCCTGGAAATTGGCAAAGATGGAGCGGATAAGCATGTTGACTGGACTCTTGCTATGGGGTTCACAGTGCCTCTGGGTGGCGCTCATCATCTCGGCTGACTACGGAGCGCACTGGCTGTTGCGCATGATTCGGTGGAACGCAGCTCTCAATACGCAGGCACAAAGTGAGTTGAAAGTTATTCAGTTAAAACAAATTTGAATGCATCATCATTTGGCGAAAGAAGCGTGGCAGAAATGGCTATGTTGACTTTGTGGAACGTCGGTCGCACCTTCCAGTTTTCAAACTGGTGATTCAGATGATTGGCAACTTTTAATACTGGTGAATATCTCCGAAAATTATTGTTAAAGGGGAGGGGGTGGTCGGAACTCTGCTCAAAGGTTGCCAGGGACCCCTACGACCGATGTAAAATCTAGGGCTCGTTGGCGATTGATGAAAGTTGAAACATGCTTGTTAACAATAAATACCGTAAACTTTATAAGTTGCAGCTATATTGAAGAGATGCATATAGATATCATGCATGAAATACATTGTTTATAAACAAGAACGTCGCACATGCGCAGTTCCGACGACCATCCCCCGTTAAATATAACAGAACTAGAAATGGCTAAGATCTTTATCTTGATTTTATGGAAAGCCATGTCAAACGGAAAAGGAAGGAAAACAAATGGTTAATGCTCTGACATAACGCAAAAACCGTCCCTCTTATAAAGTGCATGTTTTTATTCAGCGAGGTCGGGAATGTCAATCACAGAGAAACAACAAAATTTTAATCAAGACAAAATAAAAATGATCATAGTTACCTAGATCGCTGTCATTGGTCTTGAATTAGAGCCATGGTGTACCAGTCTCTTGTAAGTCTTTAGGTTAGGTACACGGCGAAGGCCCAAATGACATATAGCGAAAATGACTTGGTTGCAGGCGCTTTCGTCGTGTACCTATTAAACCACAAGCGACTAAAGATGCAGTATCGACAACCAGGTCAAATGTCTGCTGACATTGCGAAACTAGTGTTTATAAAAGAAATTCC
This sequence comes from Ptychodera flava, assembly GCF_041260155.1. Lineage (NCBI taxonomy): Eukaryota > Metazoa > Hemichordata > Enteropneusta > Ptychoderidae > Ptychodera > Ptychodera flava. The sequence continues at coordinate 7,202,131 of NC_091929.1, forward strand.
TTCACAATAATTTCACTTATTCCTATTTCATGCATTCGCAGACCCGCATCAAGTTCACATGCACGTCGAAGGCGAAGGTCTATTAGCTGACCTGTACAGAGAGGTGATCACCAGCTTTGATCCTATGTCTGGTAAAAATTTCAGCATTGACACGACAAGGTGTCTACCTAATCCACAGCCACCAGATATGGCTGCATACAAAACTATAGGTAAGAATGATGATGCAAGAAGCCTTCCTCGTTCATTTTTTTTCTGTTGCAGTCTCTGTGTGTCATCAAACTGTGTCTAAGGTTTTGGTCGATGATATCTCCATGACTGGCAATAAAAAGAAAAGCCTATATCCGAGTATCCTCGTCATCTACTTTCTGCAGGTTTTGATATCTATTTTATGCAAAAGTAAGACATGTAAATTTAACTCCTATAACATATTATCACAGCATTCTTTTTACTCTAGTAATATCAGCTTCAACATGAAATGTGGCATCATAGAAGGACTTATTTCTCTGCAGGTTCCATATATGGCATATGTCTATTCCTGGTTCTGACAGAAGCCTACGGGCTACGTCTCCGTCGGTTGGTGGCGTCCTACTACTACCAGGAGAGGGAGCGCCAACGGATTGCTTGGCTTTACGGGCATATTCAGAAACGACGTGGAGGGTTTCTCAGATTCCTGCGCCGAAAAATCCGGCGAAATTCAAAGAGTCTCCCTGTTGCACCTAAAATATCTTTGACCGACCGCCTTGCTGTTATGTAAGTCATGAAGTCATGTGCACAGTTTCACATAGTGACCAATTTTCTTAATAAGCAAATGTCCAGTGCGCCATCATCGGGGTCTCTTCCGAAATCAAGAAATCATTAGAATAGAGCATATAAACGTATGTAACAAAATGAAAATTGAGGTTGTAAACAAACAACAAATAAAAACATGCAACGTAAATCAACACAAAGCAAAACAAAGTCAAATTGCTTATTTTCAACTAAGATTTTGTACAGAAACTTCTTTTCAATTTTATTTAGGTTTCCTCTATTTGAAAAAATTCTCAAGATGTGTGGCGTAAAGAAAAAGTACTGTCTTGGATGTTCTCAGTCAGGCGATATGAGTGACACAGAAAATTTCAAGCATTGCGTCTTCCCTGGTTGCAAAGGTAAAAACAAACTGCCAATGTATTCGTACCGACGTGGCGATGATAGTGACAATGATGGTAATCGTGATAATGACGATGATGATGATGATGATGATGATGATGATGATGATGATGATGATGACATTACAAGATGTGTGCAATGATTTTTATGACGAATTTGTGTGGATAAATATGAAAAATTTGTCGCGTCCTATAAACATAAGGCAATAACTGAGCAGAATATATGAACCAATTTACTCATTTCAGGCGTTTACTGCTTAGAATGCTTCACTGATCTCAATAACATCTGCACTTTGTGTATGAAGCCAGTCGATTATGGGGATTTCTCTGACTTCAGCGAAGAGAGGTAAGCATTCCAGAACTACTCGTCGTCAAACGAGGCGGTCAGGAATAATGACAAAAGCATTATACATTAATTAGAGGTTATAAACGGCAAGCAAGGGTATTTGGTTGTGGATATAAGACCTCTGGGGTGAAAATTAGCATATTTGGCGGGAAATAATAACCGAGCGAAGCGAGGTGATTATTTCACCCAAATACGCTAATTTTCACCCCCGAGGTCATATCTGCAACCAAATACCCGAGCGCACCGTTTATAACCTCATTATAATATGTTAAAGTTAAAAACAAGGGGACAATTTCATTATTTAGGGCCGAAGTTGGAACGAGAGTTCAGGATCGCGGAGCGCCGAGCCTCATACAAACTCGAAAAAAGAATGTTTCAGAACTCGCGCGCGTGCACATTTGAATTCATAAAATACGGTTACGTGACGCATCGATATCGTGATTATAAGAATTTTACTCCAAAACAACTCATAAAACTTTAAAAAATTATGTTGTTGTTACATAGCCTCCGCTGCTTACAGAACTCTTCATATGTTGGTTTGTCAAGCCGCACTAGACTAAAATTTAACAATCAAAATCAATCTGAAGCCATAGACTTGTTCGACATTATTTCAAGTTGGCGTTCGAAATTTGCGCGAGCTCAAAAATGTTACGCGGCGCGCAGGTCTTCTTGTTGAGAATATAAACCCCGGCTCCAGCCAATCAGATTGCCGGATTCCAGACAAGCATATTATAATTCCCGTTACATTCATTGTGTAAGCGAAGTTTTCTTCATTAGTGGGTGAATGTTATCATTTGAAATGATTTTTTCGGAACGGCTGCATTAACGTAATTAGACCATATCAAACAAGAAAAGTAATAAATCCAACATGCATCTATTGGATGTGGAAGTTTACTAATTTCATGGAAATATAAATAAGATAAAACGTCTGTCTCATAAGACACTGGTGTCAAATCCCCATCGTCGTGCACTCAGCATTTGAAACTCCATGTTCTGCATGTTCTTTAAAAAAACTTTCCCAATCAATCAATCAATCAATCAATCAATCAATCAATCAATCATCAATCTCTCTCTCTCTCTCTCTCTCTCTCTCTCTCTCTCTCTCTCTCTCTCTCTCTCTCTCTCTCTCCTCTCTCTCTCTCTCTCTCTCTCTCTCTCTCTCTCTCTCTCTCTCTCTCTCTCTCAGAGATTCAAGCGAGGAGGATGAACTTGAGCCTCTACTTGTGAAATCCGAGGACGGTAAAGTAACAGAGACCGATGAGGAGGATGAACTTGAAAGTCTACCCGTAAAATCCGAGGATGATGACGTAATAGAGGCCGATGAGAGCTCATCAAATGACGATACAAGATTGGAGGATGATCGATTGAACTGAAGAACAATTTACATAATTATGTTGACTTGCGTTGAGACTTGTCGGTAGAGCAATCGTCGCGATAATGTATTTTATGTCATCTGTCATCTTGAGTTCTATCATCTGCAAGCTTACAAATAGCAGTCTTTGATTCGGGAGAAAATAAATAAAAGCTTGTAAATTACAGTAGAGCAAACTGAAGGCTATCTTTATGCACTCCTGCAGTTGCAGTTGTTTACCGGGCCCATTTGTATTTACTTTGAAAACAGTTTAGTTTATGGACAGGTAACCGTTCTTATCTGTGGTATATCTCTCTGTCACGGTACTGCTAAATTCAAGGTTCTATTGCTTTTTGCAAAGCATGCAATTTTCAACCACTTTCCTATTATCTTAAATTTACACGGTATATTTTCAACCGATACTTCCTACGTTTCGTAGGATCACAGCCTGCTTTCAATAATAGGCAAAATTTTTAGCTGGAGACAATATTTAATAGAACTCACGAGACTTACTGTCATCAGTACATGTTAAGTTTGGATCACAAGTAGGCGATCACTCGCAATAAATAAGATTTCTGGTATTTAGAGTCGTAACTCAGAGTTCGAACAGGGGAAACTCAAAAGTAGACGCTACTATTATTTTGACTCTAAGTACACAAGTTCCGACAGATTAAATTTCATTTTCCGAAGACATTTGAATTTTCGTAGACTGGTATAATGTAAGGCAACTCGTCCCGGATGCCCAATGCTCGCTTGTGAGAACTCTGTTTCAGCTTACCACGGTTACATACCGATAGGAAAAAGAGCCAGTTGACGTAGGGGTAGGAGGGCTGAATAAAGTCAGTTGCTATAGCAACATTTTACAAAAAACAGGCCTACATCATATTTTTCCTTAAGAGAGTCGAGTAAATGTTTAATTTTCCTAGAAAAAACAAGGGACCTAGCAGCTAATAGAAACCCGCAGTATTCTGTGCACAACTGTTTGTGAAACGTGTGTTGATGAAGGTGGAAATCTTTGACTTACAGATGGGTTGATCAAAAATAGCTGCAAAAATACACAATTGAAGACTTCATCATAATTTGAATATATCAAAGTCAGATCATCCCTACGAACATGTTTTTCAAATCTCAAACCCATCAGAAAAGTAGTTTTTGAGAAACAAATTTTTTGACTAAAATTGGCAAAAATAGCCCAAAAATACAAATTGCAGATCTCATCACAATTTGAATATATCACATTTTGATCTTCCCTAAGAATCTGAATAACAAATATCAAAAGTATCAGACAAAGTTTGGGTGAAAAAAAATGTTAACCGAAAATGTCCATAGAAATTTAAATATTTCATCATGATTTGAATAAATAACATCAATTACGTTCAGTTTTCCTGACAAGTGAGGGAAGTTATCCCACTGCCAAACCTTTTTTATGTGATCAGGTGTTTTTTCTGTTTTTCAAGATGAAGTCTCCGGCAAGTGAAGATATGTCAAAACAGTACCCTTCTCTCCCGGAAGAGAAACAGAGACACAGACATAGACACACAGACAGACAGACAGACAGACACACACACACATGCAAACACTGGTCTGATATAAGGACAATGACAAATCCAAACAAAGGCTATCTCCGAACTTTGTAAATAACTTTATTTTCATATTTTCATACAAAAATACACTAGCAAATATATGTACAGCATGATTTGAATACCAAGTAACCCAACATACTATACATTTAATATTTATTAATCATTGTATGATTACATATTGATATGTGCGGTTTGACTTTACTGTCAGTGAGTAATATTTATTATTGCCTGAACATGGGTTTATGTGCCCAAGAGCAGGTGACAATTTGCCCGACGCAAGGAGGGCAAATTGTCTCCTGCTGCGAGGGCTCATACTCCTATGTATTCAGGCAATAATATTTTTATTACATGCCTCTTTATGGTTTATGTTGTATGACATTTATTTATACGCAGGACATTTTCAAACAATTTTACCATTATCGACCAGCATCAAACGGATTTTAACGAAAGTCAAAATAGAAGTGTGCACATGTATATTTTACAACTATCGTTAAGCGTCTACTTAGGTGTCGAAAACGTCGAAGGGCTTCACTGGCCAGGGTAACCATGGAAACTGGTCAGTACATCGTTCACCGGCCCACTAACTTCCTGGACGTTCCTTTTCAAATCAATGTACTGTTTTGCACTCACATAAAGGCATGTAATAAAACAGGAAAGGGATTTCAACTAATCACAACTGGGTAATATTATATTCTAGTTTTGCACAAAATCACTTTACCCTGGTTTTCGTCTTTACTCCCATCATACACCAAAACTTAAATAACACCAAGGCTGTGCTTTTCAGTACTAAGTGTGCCACACTGGGACTTTAAGATTACCTGGTTCTAGAAGACATATGAGAAAATTTGTATCTTAGTCTTCCAGGAATACACAGCTCTACTCACACACAAGGACTTGTACTACTTCACCAGCTGGCTAAAATTATTGCATCTAATCATAGCTAACAAAAGATTATATCTCTCTCAAGGTGATAATAATATACAAAGAAGTCAGTTTTCTTCATTGTAAATACTCGATAAAATGACAATTTTAAATTGTCATTCCATAAATTATATACATGTGTACATTATGTGGGAAAACACATAAAGTAAGATGACTAACTATGTTTTAAATTATATTACAGGTGCTTCTGTTTCATGCCACAAGAATAACAAAGTGAGGGCTTTCACTCAGACATAGTACGCTGTGCGGAATAAAAAAATTTCTCTCTCTCACCAAGACTTTCTATCGGCTAACCAGCTAGTAAAGAGACATCATTAAATGTTAGTCACTGGGTTAATCTAGGAATTTTCCCTATGATATTATTAAAATTATAGTGCCATTTCGGACAAAATCGTTACAGAAATAAGCAATTATTAAAGAAGATTAAACAGATTAAACAGGTATATTGGGTGATTAAAATCTCCAACATACACATTATTTAAAGCTATATTGATTGTAAGGACCCTTGACACTGCACTTGGCAGTCATTTTAAATTTCCAATGACTTTTGTTCCCTCCTTTTAGAGATGGGAATTCTTAGAAGGCTGGCAAAAACTGAAATTTTGTACATAATCAACTAGCTGCAACTGTGTTGAGCATTTTTATTTGACTCTTTCACATTTGGGTCAAATAGGTTCAAATCAGTGAATCTGAAAATTTTTCAACAAAAAAATATTATCAACCCTTCCCAATGATTATGGAATTACCCTCTTATTACAAACATAACAATTCCTTTAAGAACTCGATCATGTTTCATGAAAAACTGAGATCTCTAAAATTACGATCATTTTGGCACTGTTCTGATCACCTGCGACTTACCACATGAAGTAACGCAGATAAACACATCTGTTGATTAACAAATGATATAAATATCCTCAAATCTGATATTTAATAATTTTAAAATCATATTTTTATCATACAATTAACCACATTTTTATTTACTGTTACATTATGGCCATAATGTACCAACTTCAGAGTACACTTATTGTATGTTATTTTAAGTGGCACTACCAGAAATGTACTGTGCCTACTGCAACCTTGGATTTTGTTTTATCTGTCATATGGATGGGATGTCATACATCTGTCATCTGCCACCATTTCTTGTGACGAAGCATAAAATCATGCATTTGAATGCATTAAAATGACTTGCTGCTTTCTTTGCCATACCCAAACTAACAGATATTCTCTGAGTGCACTGAAAAAATCTACATTTTTCAAATCATAGTTTAAAGAGTTATGTGTACCCCTGCGACATGTGCAACATTGAAAAGTGCAGTAAAGGACAAGCTAATAAATATTTAATTATGCATCATATTTGCACTGCAATTTCAGTACTTGAATTGTGCATATATCTCTGGGATGTCAGCACCAACTACAAAAAAAAAAGATTTATCATACACTGGATATCAGTATAAACAGTTCTGCCTACATGTTTGTCTGGTCCGCACATCAGTCACAAGTGAAGGGCAGTTTGTACTCTGAAATGATATCCCTGGGAGTACTGTAGTACAATATGTATAGTAAAACACAATATAGAGAATGCCTTGCCTGATGACCAAGATAGAAAATGTCAAACTATGAAGTTAAAGTACATACACATATCAGTGCAGCTATGTACACCTGTATAGAGACTCTGATATTGTCCTTACATTTGTACTGTTTGCGCTTTGTTTGAAAGGGGCAAATTATTTCTCAGCTTTATCTAAAAGCAAATTGACTAACTTGATAAAAATTTCAATGGAAAACAAAGGACTAACACTATGTAAATACTCAATGTCAACCTGGGATTGAGGGCTGCCCCTTTAAGGTAGAATGTACCTCGGGGACAGATATTCAGACTCTAAAATTTTTACAATTTTCTAATCTACCACTTGTGGGGTTCATTTTAAAGCTCTTGGTGTTAACTAAGTTTTCACTGTCTTAGCTTTTCGAAAAATGAAAATCATATTTTCCCCGATAGAAATAACACAGGGATGGTGGCTGTTTTGAATTTCAAATCTTGGTAAATGTGAGGTAATTTGTTTCTCTAGTTCCAAAATTTGTACTGTGACCCCAGATTTTGATTCTTGATTTTGAAAGAGAACAGTTGAAAGTTTGTTGGAAGAAGCTTGAGCAAAAGTTAAAGTCTTTTATTTTCAAGGTATAAACTGTGTTTATTGGTTTGTCATCTGTACATGCACTGATGACAAAGAGTCACAGATTTCATAAATTTTGCATATTTGCCTTAGATGCTCATTTCATTGTCATTATTATCATGAAAAATTGTAAAAAAAAAATCACTAAAGTCATAAAAAGAGTACTTTACTTTGTCATGAAGTTTCAGCCAGCTGACACAAAATCATGCATTCCAAATTTTCAACTTCACGGCTTCTGAAGTTGCAAGGTTTCACTCCCTCTATACAAACTAAGCTCACACTGGCTTACTTTTTTTGACGCTAGAGACTCTTGGACAAGGTGAAACTCTATCAGGTGCTAAACGGTGTCCAGCCACTTGGCATGGTCAAACACAGAAAACTCAAAAACTTAAAAAGAGTCTGTAGTGTGTGTGCTACAAATTGTAAATGGTGGGTACTCTAGCATCAAAACTTGCATTTTGTCTCTTAGTTTCTTCTACACTCACTTTATTCAAGACCCAAGTCTTGTAGAAGCTGCAACTTGCGGTGACCTGTCTGCTACTTTTGCCTTCTAGTGCCTTGATTAATCTCATTACCGTGCAAAATATATTTTCTTTGCTGTCTCTGCCATGGGAGCATGATCTGATTGATTGACAGCTGACCTGCAGTCCATTTTCCCTGAGACTGTCACTCTTCTCCTTGTCACCATAGTTACTGAGGTACTTACTTCCACATTGCTGTCTTTGTACTCTACCGTTGTTTATTTGATTGTTTTTCTTGTTGTTTGTGATGTTGGTTTGCCTTGTTTGCTTGATGTTGCTGTTGTTGTTGTTGTTGCTGGTTTTCATGATTCTGATGTTGTTGTTGTTGTTGTTGTTGTTGTTGTGGCTGTCGCTGCTCTTTTTGTTGCTGCTGCTGTTGTTGTTGAGATTGTTGTTTTTGTTGTTGTTGAGACGGTTGTTGATTTTGTATTTGTTGATCGCTGAGTTGTTCTTGTCTCTGTTTTTGATACTGTTGATACAATCTAGCTCTGACAATATTCAAATGTTTCTTGATATATTCCTCTGCCGGGGCCATTTCAGAAACTGAAGACAGGCATTTTTCAGCTTTCACAAGGTTTCCTTCCTCGACATACACCACACACAGGTTATGCCGCGCTTGAATGTTTTGTGGATCAACTTCCAGTATCTTTTCATAACACTAGGGAAGAGCAAGATGGCAAAACAACACAAAACTTTCAAAAAACCTTGGTATTCATACTACATAGGTTTGAATGCTAGCCAGATTGAGAATACTTTGTTTTGTAAGTGTGAAGATAAAACAATGAAAAGAACAATGATACATATGACCATTGCCATCGCAGAAAAGTTAAAAGGCCGACAAAGGATTGACAAACTGTTAAAACTGTGACCCATCAAATAGTGTAAGAGCAGGGATTGAGAAGGGAGGCTTTAGCTGTTTGAGTTCTCTGCATGTGTATATCATACCATTGTACTTTTAGCAGTATTTGTTTAAGGATAATCCACAGGTTTGGCGACATAAAACTGTGGTCATTCCAAGAAGGTTAGTAATTTAGTAACTCAATGTTTCCTGCCAGGTATGCTTACCTTATGCTAATTATGCAAAATTATTGAGCACTGCTATCAAACTTTCAACGATGTTCAAAAATCACTAATTGACAAATAAAATCCACAGAAGATCAGTATACACTTTCTGAATGTTCAAGCCTGCGAACATATGGCTTATACTTCATTTGTAAAATTACCAATGAGCTGGGAATGCTTACCTTTTTAGCATCTTTGAGAGACTTGATTTTGTTCATGTAGATATCACCAAGCAGAATCAAACCCTTTGAATGGTTTGGGTGGTACTGAAAGTGAAAAAAAAAAAATTGATAAAAAGATTTCATCAAATACACAGAAGCAGTCTGTCATAAACTTGCTCACATTCCCATTCATTGAAAAGCTCTTGCTTGATCCAAAGGTTTGTAAAAGGTTATCAGAACTACAATCTTGCAGATATGGATAAAAAGGCTTACATGTTACAATTCTTTTGACATATGCCTGTAATATGATAACATAGTCTGTTTGCAAGACACCACATTGTGGTAACTACTTGCATGTAAAAAGTTATCAATGCCTCAATCATGAATTTGAGTCTGCTTTTTGTGCAACAAACAGGGCATAATGAGATAATAAACTCTTGAACTTTGACCCTCTCCCCCTACCCAGTAAACCTATGACAGTGTACAGAGATTGATATCTGAGGCTGGTGAACAGAGTTGTCAGTCAAATTTACAAATAAGACAACCATACAGTTTACTGACCTTCATGAGGTTATCCAAATATGGTAAGGCTTCAATGTCTCTATTAATCTGTGTTAACATCAATGCTAGGTTGAACAGAGCACTTCGGAAATCTTCCTTGAGCTGCCATTGTATAAAAAGAAAGAGAGCTGTTAAACTTACATTCAAAGCCATGACACAATTCTACATTAACATGTACCCACTTATAACGGCACTATTTCTTCATCGATGTTACATTTTGGTTGATAGTTTAAAAAACGCTGCTTGTAAATAAATTGCAATTTTTGATGTTTCTCATTATATACTGGCTTATGTGACGTGTGTGCATTTCTATATCAATGCACATATCTATTATTCATGTTGATATCATCCATATTACTGTATATGTTCACAAGTGATAGTCATGTGTCCAAGTATGGATAGACCCTTTTTTCAAGGGAGTGTAATACTGTGATGTATGTAAGATACATGTAAATATGAGAAATGACGATACAAATGACTTATATGGAAACACTACTTTTGAAAGGAGATTTATTTCTGTGAAGTAAACTTCTGAAAATATATTCCATTGAATTAAATCATATAGATAAGCATGGTGTAAATAAAATTTTCAGCATCTTACTTTTATACAAATCACACATTTTATTTTCCAACAATATAGTGTACACAGGGATGGAGGCAATATTGAATTTCAAATATCAGTAAGTTTAAACCTTTTACCACGGTGGTTTGAACCAATGACATTGTTTTCTTTGGCAAAGCTGGACCTTCAGAGAGAGAAATGGGTGTGAAAGGGGTAAGGCTAATTTTATCTCTGGTATCAAAACTTGCAGGGTGAACTCTGAATTTTATTCTTGATTTGACAGAGACGGGTTAAAAGTTTCCTCTGAGAAAGTTTGAGCTAAGCCAAGTCTTTCACTTTGAAGGCCCATAATACCTTAAGAAAAGAAAATAAAGCGAGTTCAATGATGACATCACTAATTCTATAATAAACTTACCTCAATTGCCTTGTCAAACCACATTTTAGCGGTTTCATAATTCTTATTGTCCATCTCTAGCATACCTAAGTTGAAGTAAACTTTCTCATTGGTGAAGTCTAATGAGAGTAACTGATTTAATCTGAAATAAATGAAAATTGTGCAACTGTAAGACAACCATCTTATATGAAAAGTGAACCCCAATATTTCCATATGATCCATTTTCAAGGTTTTCACATGAAAAACTAGCAATTTAAAAATATTTGTGTGTATGCTGCTACAACAAACCTGGTTTTCATTAATTCACAATAAGTGTTGCTGAAACTATTTAAACATACATAAATGCATACATACATACTGTACACACACACACACACACGTACATACATGTACAGGCATGCAAATGTGGTGCAAATGAGGCTGAATCAACAGAATACCTCTCTTTGGTATAAATATACCAAATGTGAGCTAAAAAACCACCTCGTACATACATTCAAGATAGCATTTCATTCTCAGTACAGCATAATAAGTTTAAATATAACTGGAAATTGCAAAACCAAGTTTAGCTCATTCATCCCCGATTTTCAATGAACCGGTCCACACTCACCACTAATAACAATGGGTTTTCACCAAACCATGGTACAGAAAGGGTAAGATTACTATTCTCGGTTTCTGTACCATGTTGTGTGAACTTCAGAAATTTAAACAGGACAAATATAGACTGAAATCACAAACCTGCTGATGGCCTCTGGTCTCAAGGCAGGGTTCTCTGTTTCTTGCATAAGAACAGCAGAGTTGAACAAACTTTGTCTGTGTTCTGAGTTGAGAGTCAGGGCTTTTTCAAAACTCCGCAGAGCTAGACTTCGTTCACCTTTCTCAGTGTAAATTACACCAAGCTGGGAAAAGACGTTGAATATTTTAATTAGTATGTCATTTAGACTCTCTAACTTTCACAGTGTCTTGGAAGATCCAAGTCAAAATCAATAATAACATGAAGTGGTCTAAATTGGAGAAATTTCCAAATAAACAAGACCAGAATTTCATTATCGGCGACCTATATGTTAGGCCACAGAGAAGGCAAATGGCAAATCTCAATTAACACAGAACATCATTGATTGCAATTGAAACTGTGTCAAGTGTGGCTAGGCAACCTGTCTAGAAGTCAAAGATAGCTATCCTATCAATATCTTTGCACAGCACCTGTGAATGTGAAATTTAAAAAGAGCAAATTCAAGGATAAATACATGTAGAACATGAGAAAACTGTTCTTGGGAATCATGTAAGAATGATTCAGTGTACTTAAAGGGAATGCAGCTGTAATATTTTTATGATTTTTTGCTGTTGATTTTGTGATGTCAATAACAGTGTCTTGTTCTACTCCTTACGTATGTTGAGATAAACAGTATTCAGCTTATCAACTCAACCTGTACATGTGTAATCTGGGTTATTTTTCTTGACGAGTGAATTCTGGTCCAGACTAGAATTCAAATGTGAATAAATACAGTGTATTATACCGTACACATGTAGATGTTGTGTTGACAATCTAAATAGTAGGCCTTTCAACATATTTTGAGGAGGAGAACAACAAATTGTGTTGAAAAACACAAATTGAGTAAAAGTCATCAAAAGTTGCAGATATGTATCCTTTAAGTAAAAATGACCATATAGAACATTTATTGTTTGTTCAATTCATTTTGATTGTTTGGTACAGAGATCTTATTTCAAGAGATATTACTATCACAGACCTGTATACACCAGTGACAGATTAAATTGTCCTGAGTGATGACAGAACTGTACATTGTATGACATGTGTTTCCAGACTTACATTATAGTAAATATCAGCATTATCATCTTCATACTTCAGTGCTGTCATGTAATTATCAACAGCTTCCTGTGAGCGGTTCAGCTTTAATAACACATCTCCTCGATTGATGTATGCTTCGATGAAGTCTGGTCTCATAGTTATAGCTTTCTTATACAGCTGGAATATTAAATTAATACAGTGTTTACATTAGTTTAAAAGATGTCAATGACAAAATGAGTGTTTACTTACCCTTAGGGTGTTGTAATTTTTCTCGCAAAAATATCCATGCAACATTTAACGAATTTGTATGATTTTCCTGTTATTTTTTGATAATTTAGGACCAATATAGACATCAGTTTTCAATAGCTACAGTTTTTGATTAAAAGTTGGGAAAAATCTGAGAAAAATTGACTTGGTTACATTTTATAAAGGTGACAAAAATCACTCAAAAGGTTTAACCAGCCGTCAATAATTTAAACCTGTGCACAACAAACAACTTACTGCATTTATGCATGGGAAGGTTTAGCTAGATATGTATATAGATTATTGCGTGCAAATTCACTCTAATCATACCATAGTCACACCGTGGAAGCCATGTGCTTGCTTGATATTCTATCACATTCAGTTTTTGTTTTGAAATGTTCATTACTCAAAAGCTGGTCAGCACTTTAATTTTCTCACAACCAAACTTCAAGTATTTCAAAATTTTGTCATCAAATTTTCTTACTTCCAACTTTCATTTTTTTTAGGTAGGTGTTTGATATCAAATGCTGCAGTAAGGTTCATTTGCCATGTGAGTGTATTCATTACAAAGAGTCCTAATATGAACAGAGAATTATCAATTACAACATGAGATCACTTTTTTAACCCTTATCCTGCCAAGTTCATATGTCACCATCAGGTCAGTTTGGTTACAATCAGTGAGATATAACATATCCCAGACCTAAATTAATACACAGTGTACATATGATCCCTCCTGGAGTGTTTTGATGGGAACTGCTAAACTCTACAAAACTGGAAGTCATTGATTATTTTTGCAAATTTAAGTTAACTTTTCAGCTATAAAAAGCATATTCTAAAACATCCCAGTTCTCTACGCAACAAACTATGATAATTTTCGCCGTATTTTGCAGTAGTCTCTCCACACAGACTCACATTATCAGCTTCTACTAGTCTTGATGCGTCATCTTTGATGAGATTTGCCAGGTTGAGGTAGACATTGAGATGATTTGGTGCAACCCTTGTTGTGTATTTTTTCCCTGGAATGACAGGCGGCATCAGATCCATGGCCGTTTTGTATGCAACTTCCGCTTCTTTTGTTTTATTCAGGTTTTTGTAGGCCCTTCCTACATTCAACCATGCACCGATGTCATCCGGTTGCACTCTGCAGACACAGAAAGACAAGATGAAATATCATTAGATTGAATAGGATAAACCCAAATTGAATGGATCATGGCACAAACAAAACACAACCAATGTAATCAAATGCAGATAGAAATATGTGTAATTCCATACGCATTGGGGGTAACAAATTGGCTTGTTTGTACCGCCATCAAATGGTCTTTTGGGCTTACTCAGCCTGTCTAATCTTTTTATTCTGGAATAGGACCATGATGATATATTATAGCCAACACATACATGTACATGTAGGACTATGTTCGAAAGGGTAAGTGACCATTTGTCTGACGTACATGTAAGGTCCGCTGCCTTGAGGGTACATGTAGTTCCTTGTTTGGGTTAGATTGTACATGATATTTGATGTATCTTGGGCAGAAAGTGACAAGATCTGAGGTAAATAAACGCTCTTCTTTCACAATGACTCATTAACTTTTGGTTTGTATATTTCAAAAATAGTCACTGATATAGTTTGCATAAATGAACACTTATGAGTTTCACTTCACAGGAAAAATGCCAATTACACAGTAAAAAGAAATTAGTAATAAAAATTGATGAAACCATGATCTATGAAAGGCGTTGTGATGACTATATGCCTTCTGATATATTGCTGTGTGCAGCTGTCAGGATGAAACTTGATTATATCATTGAAAGTTAGACAAAACATGGAAGTGATACCAGACACATAGTCCAAACACGGAAATAGCTATGTAATTATGTAATTATTTGTACAGACAAAATGAAAATAGACAAAAACGGCTTCAGAAGTACATTCTACTTTAAATTTTCTTACATGTATAGTCATGTGTTTGAAACAGTACCATTATGTGCATATAATGTGTTCCATCAAATTTCATTGGAATTCAGAATTACACTTACTCAGAAGCATGCTTGAAATATTCCAGGGCTTCACCCCACTTTTCCTGATTTTCCAGGGAGTGTCCAACATTATTCCAACACTTGGCATTTGTCTTGACAACCCGTACAGCAGCACTGAATATCGTATTCTCTGATTCCCTGTAGTTTGGAAGAAAAAAGAAGAGCTTTAGGTGTTTACAAAGTGTGAGCAGCAGACACAGCAATACAAGGATCATCAAATCAGCACATCCATCTGTCACAGAATTTGCACAATTTTATTTAGTAATTCTGAAAATATCTTTGTCCTTTGTACGACAGTTAACTTGTAATTTGTTCCCAACTTGGGCGAGCATCCTGCTGACCTTTGTCAGTGTACCGGTAGTATAGTAGACTATTTTTGCAACAAGCTTCCTGAGTCAGTGGCACATACAACCCCTTTGAGTGCTTCACTTTTTCCCACTAAAATTTTAGTACAAAATTTTGTCAATTTTTATGAATTTTGTTTAATTCTTTTGATAATTTTGGACCAAATGAGCATCACTTTTATATGGCAACAGCTTTTGATCAAAATTTTGGGAAAAAATCTGAAAGTCAACTAACTTGGTTATATTTTATTACATGTATGGCAACAAAAAATGAGTTTGTCACTCAAAGGGTTATGCAGTTAAAACAAGACTGGGGCAGACATTCCCTATGCTATACTAGGACATGGGGTATAATTTCTGTAAAAGTGGAAGGATACAAGTCAGTGACATGGCGAATATAGAGAAATCAACAATTGTACTCACCAGTCAAAATTTCTCTTGTATGTTTTAGCCGAGTGCAAAAGAATGAGAAATGCCAATCCCACGTACACTAGCTTCTTAAAATTTCTGAAAAAGAAGATCAATTGTCATTTGACTGTGTGGGGGATAGTGACATTGGCTAGAAGAATGCAGTTGTAATGTGACAGTATTTAGCTTCCAGCAGATTCTTTCCTGAAATAGCCTGCAATCTGTCCGTTATCATATCACAAATTTCTGACGATAATCAATTCTCATCAAAACCACAGGCAATCCAAGACTGACTTCTCAAAATGTTAGTAAGTGTATGTTACTGATAACCTTTACTTGACAGTCTGTCTTGGAATAATCATCTCTGGTTTACTATTACTGCATTCTGAAGCACAGTTGTACAGTGTACTGGTACATGTATCATTGTGGTACAAATAAAAATCTTGAATTTCTTCGAGAGGAGGGAAAAAAACGGCAAAGCTGTATCAGGATGATTAGTATTAGTATTGCTATTAGAGTTACTATTATTTCATACAAATATGATAGAATAATATTTGCATTATCAAAGTACAGCATTCCACTAGATGGTTTCCAGGTTTCTAGAAATCTGCTGAGTCAGTTACAGTATGATCCTCTCCCTGTCTTGAACAGACAAATCTTGATTTACATACAGGTACACAGACTGGCAAAGCTGTGCTGTTTACTTGGTGACAAAGTCCACCTCCATTGAAGTCACTTTGCACGTAATCTGCCCCGTGTAAAGTACATGTGTACCACAGACTAGTCTACTAGACCTGAATTCTATTGAATGAAATACTCATATAATGCAATGACGTCCATTACAATGGTGATTTATCTTGTTTATACCACTGCAACTTCCTAAGTTAAGCTTTTCACCTTTCTAAGGCTTATGCTGTATAATGTACTGAATTTATTCAATATGAGTCATGGAGTCCATGCCTTTTGAGGCAGTAACCTCAGTCATAACACTGTGTTTGAGGTAGAACGCGCCTCGGGGACAGATATTCAGACTCTCAAATTTTTACAATTCTTTTCTGATATACCACTTGTGGGGTTCATTTTAAACCTTTTGGTGTAAGAAAACTTTTCACAGGCTTAGTTTTTTGAAATTCAAAGTCTTATTTTTCTCCATTGAGTGAACACAGGGATGGTGGCCATTTTGAATTTAATATAGGTCAGGTAAATCTTGGGTTGTTTGTTTCTCTGGTACCCAAATTTGCACGGTGACCTCAAATTTTTAATGTTGTGTGTAACTCGATTTTAAAAGAAAATGGTTGAAAGATTCCCTGGAAAGTTTGAGCAAAAGTTGAAGTCTTTCACTTTTGAGGTGCGTTGTACCTTAGCTCAATTGTTCCCAGAAAATCAGGAACATATCTGCACATTAGACAAGGCTGTGGTTCTTTGATTGCATACACAGAATGCTGTGTACACGTTTGATTGCTCAAACCCCAGGTGGGGGGATGGGGGCTGGCTAACTGGTGTAGTGAGTGTGTTGAGTGGGTAAACACATTCTATCAGAATCTATGTGTATGGTATTTCAACTTACTTGTGTTTTGCAATGAGTTGTATACCCAGTGCAACGGCCATACAGAAACCCATGCTAGGCACATATAGGATTCTCTCTGCTACTACAAAGCCGACAGGGAAAAATAAATTTGACGCTGGAATGAACGGAAGGACCAGAAATGCCAGGCACTGGTGAGAGATAAACAAGGAAGTGGTTAGATTTCAGATGAATTATATATAAGAACAAGGAAAACGAGAACAAAGAGATACTAAGCATAGTATCTGTACCATATTGCATAATATGAGGCGAGAGAACATTAGCGCAGTGTGTTGCCTGTCGGGGGGGGGGGGGGGGGGGGGGGGGGCAAGGTTGATGTGTGGCATTAATGTCCTAGTGCATCCTTGAAGAATTTTTTAACAAACTTATACATCTTACATTCAATACTATGGCATCAAATTGGCAGAGAATTCACTGTTTTTGTGCTATCTCAGCAGTTTTCTTTGGATTTAGAGGGTACATTGTAAGTGTGGCCTGGAAACAGTCGATTTTATGGAACACACATTCTGTATAGGTTTTTTAGTGCAGGCAAAATGTAGTTTTCAATGGTAGATGTATTTATTCACTCATACATGTACCATACATCTGCACTATTAATCAGGAGAAAAACTGCTGACATTGCACAAAAACGGTCACTATTAAGCCAATTTTTACATCCCAGTCACAAATATAAGATAATACTATACATGTACTACTAAGTTTATTATGAAAATACCACAAAGGATGCACTCAGACATTTGCTCTGCGCATCATCTTCCACTTTGAGTAGGGTGATACACTGTGCCAATGTCCTGTTGCATATCCTTCATGGTATTTTCATAATAACCCAATAATATTAACCCTTTTAGCACTGTAATTTTTTCCCACCAAACTTTTAGTACAAAATTTTACCAATTTTTATGAATTTTTCTGTAATTTTTTGATAATTTTTGACCAAATGGACATCACATTTCATTGGCTACAGGTTTTTATCAAAATTCAGGCAAAAATATGAAAAAAATTGACTGGGGCATATTTTGTAAAGGTGACATAAATTTGGCGCTCAAAGGGTTAACCTTCAATTATGCAGATGTTCTCAAGTCAAAGTGGTATCTATTTTGAAATCAGCCAATCAATAAAGGGTACATACACTGTATACATAACACACATTGCTTATTACATTACAGCCTTGTCAACACAAGTGAAATGTGTGATGCCATCCCCAAGATTATTACTGATAATGTATTCCATTATCCAGTATTGTGTATCCTATATGCATTTACAAAATTCCTGGCATCACCAAAACCATAAGATAATAGCAATGATGTACATCCTACTGCCCCATTATAGACTCAAGCAAACTTTGCACTCCATAATATACTCGACTTCACCTCACACATTATGTCACACAAAGTTTGGTTTCGTCAATTACGGTCAGGGGATGGGGTGGGGTACTGTACATTATTTCTTATTTTGGAGGGATATTAGAAATTGATTGTGATGGACAAGTACGAATATATCATTGCATTCACAATAATTATTTAAACATACGATAAAGACATTTGTGCATAAATTGTTTGACAGAATTACAATACTTACCATGATGACTTGCTTGGATCTTTTTGTTTCATCACAGACTGCAAAAAATATGAATTTCAGGAGCACTGCAATCAGTGATATTGTCGCTAGGTTTCGCGGATCTAAGATCGACGTCACCAATGGCACAGTTCCCATGGTCCAATCACAGAGGAGCCGTGACGGACAAAGCAGTAACCATACATTCACAGGTAAAAGATATGAAAATGTGAGTTGTTTTGTGGGAAATGTAGACACTGCTGCTGGGTTATCAAATCTGGAGAAATTAACAGAAAAAAGAAAGGAAATTCATTACATTATGTTTAATGTCTGTAGGAAGGGTGTCAAGTGTGCACAGAAGATTGTACACCTCTACTCTATACACTGCTTAAAAACTATCTACTGTTGATTGACCAATCAGAGTGCTCAATTCAGGGTGTTTTATTTACTCGTAAAGCCTTGGTCACCAAATTCCAGAAACGAATGACAGCGCCGTAGTAAAGTACTGTCCAATCAAAAGCGAACATGTCATATTCTGTAGACATCTGGTACGATTTAATATTCAAATTTGGTAACACAGCGGAAACCAGCTGCAACACAAAATCTGCTGTGCCCTAGGGCATTTATATAGGGCATTTATAGGATGTTCCATTACATTGGAAGGCTATTTCACAAATAAGTTTTAATTCATATACTAAACATGTTACATTGACAAAGGGGACGGTTGACGTAAACACATTGAAAACGAAAATATATCAGTTAGGGGCGATAGTTTTTAAATCGGATAAAGCCCGAGTACGAGGGCTCTTCTGATATATAAAGTCCAACCCTATGATAAAATGTCTCGGCCTGCGGCCTCGACATTTTATCGTCGGGTTGGACTTTATATACGAGAAGAGCCCTCGTACTCGGGCTTTATCCTATACATATACCATCCCTGAAACTACGACGGCATAAATGTATACAGTGTACAACATTCGTGTGCTGCCTCACTGAGCATGTGCACATGCATCTCAGAGAGATATATTCAGGCTCTCAAACTTTTACACTGTTTTGTCAGTCTACCACTTGTTGGGGCTCATTTTCAAGCTTATGGAATGAATAAAGTTTTCACCATGTTGATTGTGTGAAAATAAAAAGCTCTTGTATATTTAACTTTTTTATACATAATTAAAAACCAAAACCTACTTTGTAAATACCGGTAACTCAGCGGCCATAACTTTGACTCTGGCTACCAGAAGTGCTAATGTACTGAACACCAAAAATACACATCTCAATATTGCCTTTTGGAAGTGGGAAGGCAGGTGTGGTTTGCCAGACAGAACCTGCCTGGCCAAGTGTAAAATTTGTAGTACTGTCATCTGAAAACAAAACAAGAAAATGAATTAATCAAATACACGTACCTTTCACAAAATCTAAATACACAAATGTTCATTTTGAGGTATTTCTACAGCCTAGGTGAAATAAATTGCATTCCATAGACCTACCACAAACTAAAATATTAAAACATGCCCTTTATTATACATGTATGCCTCACATATTGAATGTCACATGCTCTATAAATTCAATAGTATCTTGTTGATGATGTAGTGGCTGCATAGTCACCATTTGATTGAAAGTGGACTGGAACAATCGTATTTTCAACTTGAAAACTTTGGGATCCTAAATGATCAAATTGCGTGTTTTACATGGGAAATCAAGCTTTTTGAAGTTTTTGAATAATAATATCACTAAACTGCATATCAATCTATCATTTGATGATGAAAATCTTTCCATTTTTTTAACGCATATTCATCTAAAATGGAAATTAAAGCATAGGACTGTCACTTGCAAATCAAAGCCAAACATTTGAAGTGATTGGAGGAACGTTATAATAACATTATAGCCCAAACACGGGACTATGTACCTCAAGGCAGGAAAACGTTTGCCCTCCTGACATTGGGTAAATGGTTACCTGCCCTCGGGCACTTGTTTTGGCTACAGTCAAACATATATGTAATATGGATGGTGCAAATGCAGCGATCTGATTGGTCAAGATGTGAAAATAGCCTTGGTATATTCGGGATATAGCACGGTTAGCACATGCCCGAGCTTTCAGCAAGAGCGAAATATTTTTTTTGATGTTCCATGCAAGAATTTCAATATACTGTTATGATATAATAACAATAAATCACACCCAGCGATAGTATACCACTCAGTTTTGACCAGTTCACTTTATATATGCACTCGCTATTGCTTCTGCACATATGTTGTGGTCTGGTCAAAATCTCCTGATATACCATCGCTGGGTGTGCTTTATTGCTTAAATATTGTACTATACACTGCACCTAACCTTCATTATGAAAGCAATCAGATTTTCTTAAAACCCTCCCTAGCTTTATGCAGCAACTTGACCCTTTAGGTCTAATGTGATTTGTGAGATTGTTCAGTTTGCAACCAGTCATCTTCTATCAGTCTTTCGAAAGATTTGTGGTCATTTTGAATTTTGAATTTCAAGTACAGTACCTGTAAATATTGGGAAATTTGTTTCTCTAGTATCAAAATTTGCAGTGTGACCCTTGACTTTTATTCTTGATTTGTCTTTCAATTTTTTCTTACCTCTTGAGCAAAAAAGACTTCATATATACAACATATACCTATAACTGTTATACCCTGTTCTTTGCATAGTGTTGCTATGACAACTAACACAATAGTGCCAAATAAGGATGACCAATCTGGAAATTGAAAAGAAAAAGCCAGATTTAATGTCTTTCTGTCTACTACCCAGTGACTACTCAGTACATATGATTGTCTAAATTGTACATGAAGTATACTTGTAACAGGGTTCAGGATCGTTGTCAAAAGTCATTATCCTAACACAGAATATACAGGATGTGTACTGTACAAGTAATCCCTACAGGACGAGTGATCCTATATGCTACCTCCTACTGGTCCTCAATGTTACCCATAGACTTACACTCACTGGTTCTCAATCAAAGACCCATGAGAAAAATGTTTCTGGGAGGGTCTATTTCAAAACAAAGCCATGTATTGAACCCTTGGACTACCTTCATTTCCAATTAAATCCACTGTTTTCACTATATGGAGAATCAATATTCGATATATTTTGTGTTTTCCTCTTTCTTTGTCAGTTTACAAGAAAAAGAAAGAAAGAAAGAGGGCTGCTTGTTCAAAGACAGAATATAAAGCTTACATGAACATTAACACATACAAAAAAACTTGTACTTAAATTCAACATATTTTCAGCAATGTGTCGTCAGTCACTTCACCTTGTTACCCCTAATTCCCAGTAAACAGATTCACTATCTCACCACTGATAACAATGGGTTTGGATCAAACCACTAAGGTGAAAGGGTTGAATGACAGGAACCTAAGTACAGGAACATTACTCCCATACTTTACATGATGCAATTGTGACAATGTAGCAGTTGCTTTCATTTAACTGTTTACAAAATTGTAACAGAGTTCAATCCTAAGGCCAGGAAGAAAAAATAAATTGTTCATCGGAATCGCCACTTCTACTTTGGCATATTTGGAATTTTTTTTTTGATCGCGGCAAATTCTTACTTCCGCATTACAAATATTTTTAGTACTGCCGCTGGTGGCGCCCTACACTGTGTCGGGTTTTCGCGGGCACGGGATTTTGAATGAGACTTCATTCGTGTTCGGACTTAGTTGACCGCCAACACGTTGTTACGTCTGAATTTGGCGAATCACGACGCAAAGTGGGTCGATTTGGCCAGAAATTTTCTTGTTTTGTAAAGGTTAGTACATGTCACACGAGTATTAATTTGATTGCCAACATTCGACGTGATGGCCAACAGTTAGTTCCAGAGACGCTATTCAGTGCAGTGTTTGTCCTGATATTACGTTCGGCGATTTGTTCAACAAGATCGTGACAGCAGATGGACGGTGCATCCGATTGAATGAAAATTGCATCAAATGTATAAAAATTTACGGCAATGACAAAACACATGGTTGCGTCGATGTTACAGAAATAACGGGCGACGCCCTGACCATTAACGTTTATTTGTGGGCAAGGGCAAGAGGAAAGCCAAAAATTAACGGGCGAGGCTTGCCGAGCCCGTTAATTTGGCTTTCCTCGAGCCCGCGCCCACAAATAAACGTTAATGGTCAGAGCGGAGTCTGTTATTTCTATTATATTATCAGTGAACCCAAGAAAATCGTCAAAATTTTCTTAAAATTTTAGGAGCGAACGACAACTGGGCCTCAGAAACTGAGCAATACGCGACGCACTGTCACACAAGCTGTAAAAAATTGGCAAATCCGGAGATGTTTTCAGAAAAAAGTATCTCAACTTGACCTACAAGTGCTCCATTTTATTTTGTGGTTGATTATGATTTATGCTTGAGCTGTAAAGTTACGATACTTTGAGTTGTTAATCTTATTATTCATATTCACGGGCATGTAAACAAACCATTACTGTGTACGGTATTTGTGGTCAGTCACGTGGTTCAGCTCGACCAATCAAAATGCGACGGACAGGGCATGGTAATATAATAAAGTACGATCGGAATGATGACTATATAACTTCACTCCGATCACAGTACAGTGTTGTTAGACCATTATGTAAAATGTGTATAGGCCTATATAGACAGTGGTAAAGGGGCCAAAACATGGGGCCAAAAGTAAATGAAAAAACTCAGATGCTAGGTACCACCAGGACAATATTAAAGGACAATACTGAATTGTTGAATTTCAGTGATTTGCTGTACATTTCAGTTTTATTCTGAGAGAATGTTGAAATGCTCAGAATATGTTGTGCAAACACTAACTGTGAATGTAATGGCCTATGTTATTGTTGGGAAATATAGTATTGAATTCAGTTACCAGTATCGATATCAGTGTTTCTTGTCTGAGATATTTCTGGTAAAAAGGGAAACAATTATCTTGCCTTGTCTGCATCTGTGCAAAAATGCCAGAGAACCGCGTTTACCTTCGGCCTAAAAAAAAATTAAAAAAAAAAAATTTCGCTCGCCGCTCCTGGGACTTGGTCCAAAAAATCCGATGAACAAGATTTTTTTTTTCTCTGGCCTAATGGAGTGTTATTGATTTTGAATAAAAAGTTCTGCATCTTTTGTACAGTTTGATTCCAGATAGGTTGATATGCTTGAGACAATACTCACTTATTGGTTTATCTTTGCCAGTGTTTTTTGAAAAACAGAGAAAAGCAAGCAGTAGAAAAATAGACGACAGTAACTCTGCTCGGCCAACCACACCCGTAACCTGCAACGAGATTGAAATACATGTAAATAAGTTGTGAAATTACAGGAAACTATAAGATGTGTAACTAGGGATTCTAGGTCACGTGACATTTGTGTTGAACGTACGCGTTCGATGCAGGTCTAGTCCGAACTTTCGTGTTAATTCTTAAATAGACGAAATAATCAGAGAAAATGGAACTGTAGTGTTGAAGATTATTATTTTAACTCCATTTTGGGAAATTTTCACTTTTGTACTACGATAAATGGCAAAGCAGCACGACTACAAACTCACGCGTACGGGCGATTTTGGCGTCCATTTTGAGCGTTGTGCAGTGACCTCAAATGTCCCGCGAAGGAGATCGAACATATACCTCTTTGATAGGCTCTCCGCATGACTTATTCCGATCGCATCACTATTTTTTAGGGGTGGTACGAAAGTAGAGATCATGGGCTTCATTTTGAGGGGGCGAACGTTAAAATCGGCCGAGAAAAACTCAATCTGTGATCAAACTTTGTGTTTCGTTTGTGTTTTTTTGAAAAAAATCTTAATTTCCTTAAACGTTCGGCCCCAAAATTAATTTTACGATAAATATTAATTGTAATTCTGCAACAATTATGATTCTGACGATGCGAAAAATGATGCTTAAGGCCCTTTTTAGCGAGTATGGTTTCACCCCAACTGTACATCCGGGCACTCCCAGGAATCACATACAAGTAATCAGCGCTTCGCCGAATGTTCTGTGTCCGGAGGGCGTAGCTGAGTTCCGATGATCACGATGTTGCAGCTACATTTGTCTAATTTCTTATCAAACACAAGGATCTAGAGATATATATTTCTATACTTTACCCTTTCAAACGTTATCTTGTTCAGAGTAGTTTGATTTCCGGGTGATATTTTTCAATAGACACTGAGAAGTTGTCAAGCCCAGCACTGCAGTGTAGGCATACGCACGTGCACCGCACTTTGCAGATACTGAACTGCTCACGTGCACCGCACTTTGCCGATACTATACTGAAATTTTAGTTTCGATCTTTAGTTCCCGAGAAGGGGACTATTTTGGTTCTCTCTGAAGAACAAGGCCGTAGATTATTAATTTGTTCTTTCCTCATTGATGGTGTTCCGGACTTTGGAAAAGTTGGTTTTTATACTGGTTTGTATTTCGGACCGCTGACTTCGAGGGTCTATGGTATTTTCGGGGCAGCGTAATTTTGCATCCAGTTAATGCAGTTGTTCATTCTATAAATGCGTGTTGCTGTTTCACGGCATAGACAAAGGTTTGAGAACGAATTTTTTTTGAATTTTTGGAAAAGTTCTTTGTAATTGTTAAACTTAAAATTTACACTAATCAGACATGTTTCATAATCATTCAATAAAAGTTGTAATCACACCAAAAAAAAAAATTAAAAAAATTCCGACGTTGTTTATTTGTTTACCTTGTAAACAGCATTCTAAATAACATTTTTCATTCATAAAAATTAAAAACCATTGAACATTTCATCAGCAATATCCACAAAAAATTTCATCAATTTTAAATTAAAAATGCTTGAGTTATTGCAAAAAGCACAAGACATTGCAATTCTAGTTTCCTCATACAATGTTCAAAATGGGGTCACCTGGTTGTTATGAATACTACAGGTGTCTCCCATGGCATAATTTCTAAATAGGAAACCCTTTTTTTCAAATTCAACAGGACATATCTCTGCATGTACTGAACCGATTTTCATCAAACAAACAGCAATCAATTGGTCTTGAAGAGAGCTTTCTTTTGATATATAATTTATCATTATTGTAGCTATCTATCAATTTCATGTAAAATCCCTAGTGTAACTGCTGTAGACTGAGCATCAATATGGAGTAAAAGAAGAAACGAGGCATCTGATAAGCACTATAGTCAGTGCACTGAGTCCCATCATACACCCTTGAGCTAGAGGGTCTATGGTCCAATCTTCATCATGAAAACAATGGGGTTTTCTTGGGGGTCTTCCTATTGCTCTTTGAAATGACTGGACCCCCAAGACTACAGTGTATGTAGATTTGTAGAACTGTCCAATGATGGTCTATTTTTTCTTTAGTCTTACTGATCAGAAACAATATATGTGAATAAGCAAAAGGACTGTACTATTGAAAACAGTGCAAGTAATTTGTAAACAATACTTTTTTGCAAAAAAGGTATGTCTCTAACCTGTCCATCCCAATGATGAGAATTTGTATGTAAATCAAATGATGTCACATAATCAATCTGAATAATAATTTTACTCAGAATCATGCATTACCATAATATGTACTGCACTGAAATATGGAATATTTCACTCACAGCTTCCGTGTGGATCGGGTGGACAGCAAAGAGAAGAGCTGCGATAAAGCTGACCGTCTCGGTGAAGAAGACTTTACACACGGCTAAATAGACAACACAGACCATACCATGCAGCAGCATGTTGACAAGGTGATAGGTCATCGGCTCCAATTCACTGAGAGCGTAATTCAGACGGAAAGTCAGCACACAAAGCGGCCGATATGATTTGTGACTTTTCTCCTGTAGGGTACAGAACAGAGAGAGGAAGTCAGATGTTTGTAATAAAATTGTATTTGAGAACATATCACATGAAATTTAAAGCTACAAATAAAATAAAATAAACATTAAATAAAATTTTTGGAGTGCTTGTCAAAAGTTTAAATATCTTGTAATACCAGTGTTTTTGTTAAGGCTGGTACCCCGGTAAATGTTACCAGGGTTCCTGGTCATTTTACCTGGGATCCCCTTGGTACATCAATGCAATCAGATTAGGGGACAGCAGAAATGTTACCACCGTTCACAAATCATTTACCAATGTTCCGCAACCTTAGCAAAAACACTGGATACAGCCTATCCAGGTTTATGACAAAATCATTCAAGTATATTATCTGACTTATTACCATCATCAAATGTAAGCACCGGTACGTCAATAACCTTTTGTTTGGTTTACAAATGATTTTACCACAGTCTCTTTTACACCCTTTAATCCATACATTTGGTGAGGCATATATTACACTGCAGTGCACAGTACAAACACCAGGCAAATTCATACATTATGAAAAATGCAAGGGTGTAAAGAGTGGTCAGATTTTAGAGTCATACATGTATATGGAGAATACATGAACTGTAAAATCTGTCTCAACCGAACTCTACAGGAACTGACAAAATTGTTCGGTTTGGAGAGGTGTTTGGTTTATAGAGGTCCTTTAAATATAGAGTTATATTAGAATGCGACTTGGAAAGGGGCTCAGTTCAGAGAGATTTCCAATTTAGACAGGTTTCGGTTTAGACAGATTTCACTGTACATGTATAAATATATAAAAATACATGTAGGCAAACTTTTCCTAAGAAAAATCTAGAGTGGCAGCAAGTTCACAACACTATATGTACACAATGTCAGTATCTATGATCATAACAGTCCCAGCGCAGACAACCTATTTGTAATTGTGATGCTAATCTGGTGATCAAGGGATTGACTTTTTTAACAGTGTTACATGTATGTCAATTTACATGTATTTACTTGTAAGTGAACGCAAAGAATAAAAGTGCTAACCATAGCAGAACTCTTTTGTACACATGTATGCTCTATTTATGATAGAATTACTTGACACAAAGTGCAATATAAACTTATGTAAATAAAAATATGAATTACATATCAATTAATATTAGGCATGCATGTAAAGTGAAAACGAGCAGTTTTAGAAAATCATCATAAAAAAAAGGCAAACTTTTGAAAAAATGCTCAACCAAAGAAAAATAATAAAGTGACTTTTCTATTGCATAGCTGATAACAAACATATAAAATTTAATGTGCCTCGAAAGTAAAAGACTTCAACTTTTGCTCAAACTTTCCTCAATGAATCTTTCAACCATTCTCTTTCAAAATCAAGAATAAAAATCAGGGGTCATGGTGCAAAATTTGGTACTAGAGAGACAAATTACCCCAGATTTTTCGATATTTGAAATTCAAAATGGCCGCTGTCCCTGTCTTAAATCTATGGAGAAAAATAAAATTTTCAATAATTGAAAAACTAAGACTGGGAAAACTTTTCATACACCAAGAGCTTGAAAATGAACCCCCTACATGTGGTAGATCAGAAAAAAATTGTGAAAGTTTGAGAGTCCAAATATCTGTCCCTGGGGCACATGCTACCTTAAGTTGATACTGTAAAAAGTAATTGAAGTCTGTTCAAATATTCGGTTGACCACTATCCAGTCATTTCTATTTATTCAACACATGAATTAGTCACATCACCTTTTAAGTTCCATGGCTTGCATGTGGTGATGATTGACTTACGGGGATGTTTTTTATCTTATCAACATTGTTCTTGTTTTTCACAAAACATTTTTGAGTAGGTGACCGGTAAATGATTTGTTGATGTAAAGGTTGACCTCATAGACCTCCTGTTTCTGTCTCCATTCACCATCAAACCATGCTCTCATAAAAGCCAGCTAACATTATGTCAGCCTAGTATATTTTGAACAAAATTTCAAATAAGTTCAGATATGACTAATCATGTAAGCAACTGGTATCTCTCCTGCCACTTTGTGCTGAATATGAGAGTTATAATGAATATAAAGATTCATGTACATGTACACCAAATCTTGATTTCTTCGTGTTGTCCTGCATGTGGTCAGCACTATCAGTGTTTCACCTTTTTGGTGTGCCACAAGTGCCTTGTCGAATCTAATGAAATCACATATCGCTGTGTGCACTCATTGGGTGTTTCTGGGAAACACAGAAGCTTCTTAAGTTTATTCCAAGTCATGGTTGAAAAATGCTTTGGAAGTGTGGTACAGTGCATCACAGTAAGTGAGGCTACCCACAATTCTCCATGATCTGTACACATGGAGATCACTCACTGAACTGAAGCAAATTTCTTCTGTACAGAGAACAACTCGGTCCATATTTCAAAATTCTGGCAACATAGTTCTGATCACTATAATTTTCTGATTTCTCACTGTGAATAATGAGAAGATCAACCCCTTTTCCGCGGAGGAGATAGCAATTTTGTAATTTTGTCGACACAGATTTTTGACAGCCATACACAATATTTTCAAGTAAACTAAGGGAATAAGTTGCATCTGTGTTGGCAAAAGAAAGGGTATTGATTTTTTTTAATGTTCGTAACAAAGGAAATTTGCATGTCTGACAGGTGGTATGATGAGACCATCTTAGTTGCTGATAACTTTATCTTGACAAGTGTGCAATTTTTAGCACCTCCAAACATCGACTTCTCAGTCAATTTACTCTTGAATTTTAAGCATAATCAAACATTTTGGAACATAGTTTTAACAAATAATCCTGAACTTAAATTGTAAGTTAAAAATTGTTCAGAAACTGATAAAATTGAAAAAGCCTTTAGCAAAAAATGTCTGAGTGAACAAATCAAGGGGAATTGTGGGTAGCCTCACTTACTGTGTGCATGTTCATGTATCTGTGTTTTTCCCAGGTTTTTCTAACAAGGGAGGAATGTCTCCCCTCTGCTTGATTTTTTTTTTTTTTTTGGGGGGGGGGGGGGGGGGGGTTGGTTCTGGTTAAGAAGGATTCTAATAAAGCTATTTAAATTTTAATCATGCAAATTAAGATTTTTCAGGGTTCAACAGACCTTGAATGAAATATCTACATAATATATCCATCTCCAGTTTCTTACTATTTTCCTCCCAGTAAATGTTGAATATGCAAGAAGCCTACACAAATCATTCACACTTAATTCATATACAATGTAATTGAAACACAGTTGTGTAATCTGGAGGCAAACTCTAGTTGACTTATATTCACATCACTGGAGATTAGAAGATAGTAATATCACTTAACTGTGGCTTCAGATAGCGAATCAAATAAAGTATGTGATGTTATGTCATTGGTAGCTATCACTGTGTGGATTGCCATTATCAATACTCTGCCATTGTCAATATCTCAGTATCTCATTTTAAAGTACATGTATAATAGACAATAGAAGCTGAGCGGCTTCTACTGTCTGTGTTTATTTTAAGCATGGACAGTGGAGTGCCCACATACATGTAGGTGGAGATTCATGCATTCGTGCACTCTGGAGAAAACACTGATAAACTTTGACACTGTACATGTATGTCTGTATATTCAGTATTGCAACTTGCCTGATAGCTCTACATCAAACAAAAGAAAGCCATAATTGAAGACATGCATATGATATTACTGTATGCACATATATCGTGTACATGTTGTATGTGCAGTGAAGTGTGACTGGGTTTTAAAACACAGCAAAGTGTTTGCAGTCACAATTATGATTACACATAATCAGTCTGTGTAATTTCGAAAATTATTCCTTTTAAATTATTCCTTTATAATTTACAACTGGAGCTGTATGTTTCTTGTAAGCTGATCACTTGTCTAAAAAGTGCCTATATTATGATGGAAGAGGCATGTTTACATGTACACCTCACTATGAACGGTAGCTTATCCACTTTGCAGGTTTGTGAGTAATTCTGACAAGAATGGATTTAAGTGTATGTTTAAAACTTGCTGAAGCGAAAAAGGATTAAGTTTGTAATGGAAATGGATAAGCTTCCATGTGGATATAAAGATATTATGATCACTTGAAGAAAGTAACAAACAGAGTACATAATCCAGGTCATTTATACAGTCCCATGTCACGTTGCCTGGTTACCAAACATCGCTGTTGATAAATTTACCACACAAAAACACCTTATCTGATTCAAAGTCCTGTAACCCTCCACTGAGGGTCCAATAAATTGATATTTGTCATTGATTCTGTTGACCTGAGATGACCTGTCACACCATATGACAGGTATAAAGCTGCCAAAACTGTCAAGGCCGAGGGAAAATAATGGGGCATTTCACACCTGAAGGCTGCTGAGCTAGCCACAACCTACCACCTGAACAAATACTGCGACCATAACTAATCCACCATAATCTCATTTCAGAGTTACACAGATAAATACAAATAAAAATTCAATTTGTGTTCATGGTTCTTCATTTTTTTGTACACCGGTCGATGCGCAGTGAAGTTTGGTAAATGCTGCCAGTTCAGATCTTTTCTAAATGAACATATTTCTGCTTTGTGACAAATAACACAGTTATCACATTTTCTTTTTCGAGAAAAAATATAGACATAATGATATACACGTGCTTTGATAGACTTTGCTGTATTCTTAACTGTCAAAATAATAAATTGTCTCAATAGTTTGCATGCAGCATACATATCACAGATGTTATACATTTATCAAAATGGAGATTTTCATGGCGATTAAAACTCCATGATGCTCCTGTTAATGTGACATTTAATTCAAAAATATTGCCAATGTAAATGTTACTCTATATTCCCAATAGTTCATCACATTCGAAACAGCTGTCTCACACAATATCTTTGTTGTACGACAAAATGTGACTGTTGTGTGGTAAATTTATATGCATTAATCTTGCAAAATGCTTACATGTATCTCTTGATGGTGTAAAATTGCCAAGATGAAAGTTGATCCTCAATCAGAACTACTTTACATGTAAATATCATTCATATTTTTTATAATGAAGATTAAATTATTTAATGGAGTTCGGAGGCTGAGCTTATGCAATGGTGTGATGTAGAGGTTACACAACGTTGAGATATTGAATATAAATCTTATCAACGGTAGAAACCTGTCAATGTACAGTTACATTGTTCGGTTGGTCAGCAGTGACGAAAGGTTGCTGTATTTTATGCTCTGACTAGGCTTTTTGTGCATTGTTGTCTCTAATCACAGCAAGTTTTGAATGATACATTGTGTTGGAAACATTTCCTGCTCCAATGTTAAACTGAGCATGACAGAACGCAATCAAAAAGAACACTTCCTTAAGGCTTTTGAACATTCATTTTAATCTGAGAAATATTCGATCTCATCAAAGCAATCAAGAAAACCATACTGAATTCCAATATGTACATTTAGGTATTTAATTACAATTTTTTTTCAAGAATACTGACCAAAACAATGTTATGAGAGAACCACTTCATTATTGGAAATATAAATGTACATGATTACTCAGTCCTTTCAAAAGTTAACATAAATTTAAGTGGACCTTGTTTTTTGTAAAACTAACTGACATTTTGTAGTTGTAAGGTGTTTAACCTGTTCATCCCCGATTCCCTGTAAACAGGTCCACAACTACCATTGATAACACTGCGTTTAGGCCAAACCATGGTAGTGAAAGGGTTTATCAAGGTATTTCAAATTCAAATTTTAGTATCACCTATTCAGTGTAATTTGTGTGTTTAAAGTGACCATTTGTTTTGGTTACATGTATATAATATATGAAATCATTTTCTGAAAATACTACATGCATTTGAGACATTACATGTACATGTATTGGTCACAACAATGTTATATTTCATTATATTTAAAGCCTTAATAGCAGTACCTCTTTGACGATTTCCAGTGTACACAGCTTCATTTGTTAAATTGTATTTCATTGTGTTTTCTGGTCTACTGTGTGTGCCACACTGGAACCCTTTTTGATTTAATACCTCCTGTACAGTGCCAGTACATTGATGTTGAAAATTCAATTTACATGTATATCTTATTATAAATAAGAATGTCAACAATAACATGGCACACAAGCTGTATTCCAAAAAAGAAAGATTAATTGGTATTTCAACAAGTTTCAGATAGTACATTCAGTTGCATTCTTAGTAATTACCTAGACAAATAATGGTAAAAGCTGTTAAAATCTATATTTTCTGTGACTTTTGCCAGTTTCAATTCAGCACGACAAAATTAATAACATATGGGGCATTGGTAACATGAGTATGTTAAGTCTTTTTCCCTCTCAACATTTAACAACGTCTTAGTGAGGACTCAAAAAAAGAACCTGTTGAAATAAAAACGGCCTTCACTCCCCCTCCAAGCGAGCACCAGGTTGACCTTTGACCTCGTCTGCATATATCTAATAACAAGAACATTATTATTGATTTAACTCTGGTTCGAAGTCTGACCTCTCGCAGGACATGGAAAAGCAGAGTCTATGAACAAACGAACCATTCACAAAATGCTTCCCACCACATCGGTTGCTATGTGCATTGGTTTCAGCTAAAATCCTATTGCTTAAACCCCTACTCAAAAAATTTGAGTCTGACAATCTTTAGATACAGTATACTTGAACAGGAACCAATTTACAAGGCTTAGCTGTGCCACATTCTGTGCAATACTGCATTGTGCAATTTCCTGAATATCATGCACATAAAGCATCATAAATTGTCAGTTTTGTAGCCTAGATTCTATTCGTCCGCTTGCCAGTAGGTCGGAGGTACGGAGGCAAGCGGACGAATAGAATCTAGGCTATCAGTTTTGATGTACTTTCCTATATGTGTTCAATTTGTAATAAAACGACAATTTCTTTTTCTTCTCCAATAGTTTTCAATACAGTACATCAACACAGCACATGTGAATTCTGAAAATCAGTTCTGGCCGACAGCTGAATTTTGTTTTGTACAACAATGTGTTGCATTCAAACGACAAATACTTTCCTTTTCATGTTTTATATACTGAAAGGAAGAGAAGGGGAAAATGTACCATCGTTTTTGGAACAAAAATATGAAAATGTTGCCAAAAGTTTTAGCAATTATTCTGTTGAATGCAAAGCTGATTCTGATGTTTCAGCTTCCCTGGTGAGAAATCTAACGAATTCATGACTCAGATATATTGTATGATGTAAATGCAATAGCAATTGCTATTCACTGAATGCACATTCTCACATGTCCTCCCCACATATGTTCAAACCATTACCTCCTGCAGTCTGCCGATTCAGGAATTCAACCTTGGAATTTTCACAAAGCCACAAATAACTTCTTTTCAGTGAGCTACAAAGTGTTTCTTTTTTGGTATGTGAAAACACTGACTTCCCAATCACACCCTAAACCCTAACTTCATAGCAATAGGGCAAATATGTGACTTGTGCTACGGGCTGGACCGTTGGATCTTGGGGGTTGGTGGGTCGGTGGTCAAAAATGGAATGAAAAGCTGCAAAAAAATCACTATGAAAAAAAAAGATTTTTGAAGCCATACTGAGGTTTGAAAAACAATAACTTGGAAGAAGATGCTGTAAAAATCCTGAAAGAACAATTTGTTAAATTTTGGAAAGTGAAAAAAGAAAACCATTGCAATTTGGCACGGTGACCTCACCGTCCCAAGATTTAATGATCCATCCCTTAAACATAATATACTGCAAAATATCTGTTGGTGTTTATATTGTTCGGATTCTTGTTTGCCATACAGAGTATGATGTTTTTGAAATTGTGGCAGCCATTCAAACTCAATGGTGGAAATGTAAACGGCAGGGAAAAGTTAAATTTTAATATCTATTGATCACTGTACAGTGAACTCCTTGATGAATCTCTTTCTTTTGCAATCACCAGTACTGCATCAACGCAAGGGTCAATGCTCACATACCTCTACACAGAGTGATTGACGAGACACGTACTCATTAAAAAGATGGATACAATGCAAATACGGGCAGTTGGCGCCTCAAAATGAAATAAGTAAACTTTTGCTCAAACTTTGCTCAACCTTTGTCTTTCAAAATCAAAATGAAAATCACCAATCACCGCCCAACGTTTGGTACTAAAAAAACAAATTACCAAATATTTACCTACATTAGAGATTCAAAATGACTGCCATTATTGTATTATCTCCAGGGGAAAGATAAAATTCACAAAAATAAGTCAGTGAAAACTATTTTTACCCAACAAGCTGCAAAATGAGCCCCAATAAATGGTAGGCCAGGTAGAATATTTTAAAAGTTTGAGAGTGTGAATATCTGTCCCACAGGTGCATTCGACCTTAAACAGGTGTACCTCAACAACACTGTTGGATTTCAACATAAAAGAGGAAATAATGACGTAGTCAAACTAACATGATTGTGCTGATGGGACCCAGCTGCAGGAGTTTAGGCATTAACCAAAACCAGTGTACATGTATTTCCATGGCAAAAGTCAAGAGGACAAGTTCGGAGTACGGGAATAGAATGGTATACTGTATTTTTCTACTGAAACATGTTTATTTAAAGGGACAAAGTCAGCCATTTTTCATGAATTTTGTTTGATACAAGATACTACTTATATTGTTTGACATGTTGAAAGATACTGAATGAATGGGTGACCATGCATATATTTGACCCCGGTTTTAGACATGATAAAGGAAACCATCACGAAAATGAATTAATGGTCATGACTATTGATTCATTTTTCGCGATGTTTTCATATGATTCGCCTAAAACTAGGGTCCAACATATGCATGGTCACCCATTCATTATCTTTCAACATGTCAAACAATATAAGTAGTCTTTGTGTATCAAACAAAATTCATGAAGAATGGCTGACTTTGTCCCTTTTAAAGTGTTATGCATAAATTATACGCACATGTGCGTAATACTGTGATTTCAAATTTTCTGTATTAAACAAACATTAAACATCATTCTGTCAAAGAAAATCCAACAGATTTAGTAAATGAGGAATGGTTTCAGCATTTACATCTACAGAGCCAATTACGTGTATCTTTTGGTGACATTTTCATGAATTCTGTTCATTGTTAGTGACATATTTTCTTCCACCATTCCCTAAAGTTGTTGAAATGCAAGATGATGGCCATCCAAAAACAATGCAGCATGCATGAATTTTACAAATGAATTCTATACTAGACTGAAGTTTACTAGTCATTCTGTTCATTAAGTCTGGATTTACAAGTTGAACACCGGACAATTTGACATGATTTTCCAAAGTTGATCAAGAAACTGTATTTTGCAGAAAGAACAAAACATTGTAAAATACATGTAGTACATTGTACATGTACATCAAATTTCAAAAGTTACAACTTATGGGAGCTTTAATTGCAAACTGTACAAGAATATGAATAACAAAAGGTGATATTTTAGCATGAAAATGCCTTATGTGGTGCTTGTATTTTTTGTTAGTGTGAAAGTTGTGTTCATGTTCAACGTACATGTGCCATTAGTGAGACTCATGGTGAACCATTTTAGCACAATGGTTTGGTCCAAACTATTGTTATCAATGGTGATTGTGGAGCTGTTTACAGGACTTTGGTCAAACAACTTAATTGGTGTTCCACCCAACCACATGTACATGTATCTCTTATCCTACAAAGTTCACCATCAGGTCAAGTTGGTTAAAACTAATGAAGCATAACATGTCCCATATGGGGCATTTTAACAAATTACTGAACATTTGAAGGCCCTTTAAAAATACTGCAACAAAAGATTTTTACAGACCGCAGCTGTTATAAGCTCCAAGTGGGTGAAAATACATATAGTTTTGGCTCAATACTGCTTTTAACTGACTTGGCAGATGGGGAAGTGATACAGTCTGGCAGGAAAAAGACTATTGCTGTTACCATTACTTCATACTGTGGTTCCTGTTAAATGTCAGTATTGTAAAACGATATGAAGGAAAAGCAAAAACAAGACAGATGTTTTGAGTCTAGCTATCTACAGCTGCTGTAGCTGAACCCTGGCAAATTCCAAGGCTATAGGAATACTGAGGGGTCATTAGTATTGTATTTCTCTCAGACACAATGTTATGACGTGCTGGAGGTCATTGAACACTAAGGGACCGTTAGTGTGAGTGCACCAACTTCTCCAGCCAGTCAACTGTTAACCTTACATTGAACCTCTACAATACTAGGTTGTGATTTCATAATCTAAGTAATCATCAAATGATACTACTGTAAAATCATTAATTTTCACAGGCATTTAACTTCACTGTTTTGATGTTTGAGACATTTCAGAGCAAGTTCAGAGTTTTTTCCAGTAAAACAATACATTCTATCGTTGTTGAATTTTTTCATCCAGACTTAATTTATCAGATTTCATTTTCAGCTAAAACAGTGAAATTTAAACGCAGTGAACAATCAATGCTGTCCCAGCATCTCAGCATCACATAATTTTATAAAAACGACCACCTAGAATAACTTTAAGACATGCACTACTTAGCTGAGTTTCATTAAAATAACTCTTATTCTCACCTTGTACATTGGAGTGCCCCAGAAATCATTTTGGAAGAGCTTGTACATTGGAGTTGTAGGACGCAGATCTTTATTGTCTTTGATAGCCGAGGCATCATCAAAGACAAAACCACAATTCAGTGAGTTGAAATAGCATACAGTAACCACTACAAACACTATGGCTGAATTTATCACAAATCTTGAAGCTGCCATTGTTAATCTGGGAAAAATTAAAACAGTATATGTGTTTTTAAAAATGACACATATAAAATATGATAAACATTTCTGTGAACAATCACTGTATGTATATGCCTGTGTATATCTATATCGATATCTATATCTATATATATATATATATTATATATATGTTATCTATATATATATATATATATATATATTATATATATATATATAATATATATTTATAATATATATATTGAAGTAATATATATATACATATATATATATATATATATATATATATATATATATATATATATATATATATATATTATATATATATATAATTGAAAGCAACAACTTTGACAAAGTCTTTGATAAGGAAATGTTAATACATGTAACCTTATAGGAAGACAGGAACCAGGGGGGTGGGGGATATGATTTTGGACCTGTTTACACGCAAGGAGGGGTGTGCAGGTTAACATTGTAATGCATCATGTACAAACTACATGTATTATAAAGGGACATAATGTGGTGAAAGGGTAAAGTCAAACATTATATTTAGCTTATGATGGTTGGTGTGATCATAAAAGCTGGTTTTTATAGAGGAGTCTTATGCAAACGACAGAGATCTGTCCCTTTCATTCATAACTTCAAGATGACACACAGTATATTTTGGATAAACACTGAGCATTTGTAGCTCTACCAAATCTAAAGAATGCAAAATTGACCAGTTAATCCATGTCCTGATATTCAATATCAAAAGGGTGTATGTGTGGTATCCATTACAAATTCTTTATATTATCTACATTGAGGTATGCTATCTAAATGCTATGAGGATACTGGTATGTGTGTGTTGAGCGTACACATACATATATATTGTTGTATTCCTGCTATATTATGAAATAAACGCCTAAATTAATTGTTTCTCTGTGCTATTAAGTAGTTCTCTTAACCATTGAAAAGTGCGAAATCACAGGAAGTAACTTCCTCTACCATTATGCACATGAAATTTAAGCACTACCGGTTTGTACTTCCTGTAATGCTATATTTATACATGGACGTATGATGTATATTGTACATGCAGACACCGCATCGGAATCAACATTCTCATAAATCTATTATTCCTGGCTTGTTCACAAATAGATACAAAATGTAGGTTCACAGTCATTTCATTTTCACAGCTGATCTCAACCATACTGTTGACACCGTGCGAAGCATAATGAGGCATGCAACAAATGTGGTTCTGTCGCTAGCACGCCGATCGTTTCCAGTTGCAAATATGACAGCCATAGCTAGGCATAGTACATAACGATCATCTCTATTTATACATTCTGCATTGGTACAGTAACCATGTCACGTACTATTAGCACGGCATGCACCGAAAGGGATTCTGAAAACGTCTGACCAAAGCTGTCACAGTAAACGTTCCATGCAGATGCGTTATTTGACGTGTGGCACAGAAGCAGAGTAAATCTTGCGTGGAGTCATGTTATTGCCGTAGGGTGACTCGCGTCCTGATCGTTGCAAGGTCGGGTTGTTCGCGAACCCAACTGCTACCTGCCAACTTTGCGCTAAAAGACGCGTGAACGATACATCGCATGGTGTCAACAGTGTTTTGAGCTTTCCTTGACGCCTTGGCAATCGACAGAGAG
Organism: Ptychodera flava; assembly: GCF_041260155.1. NCBI lineage: Eukaryota > Metazoa > Hemichordata > Enteropneusta > Ptychoderidae > Ptychodera > Ptychodera flava. Next base: position 7,240,963 of record NC_091929.1, read on the forward strand.
CGTGAAGTTCGACAAAATGTCAAAATATCGCCTTACCCGATTCAGTCTGCGAAACGTGTCAATGGGGCAGCACCTCCAGAGTATAAGTATGCAGATAGTTTATTTGCGTTTCTTGACCCCGGGTTCATGCGTATGTGGAGTTCAATCATTGTTTGATTGTTCGATCTTATCTACTCTTACAGGCTCGTTCAATGTGCACAAAACGTTCTCGATAAAACGGTCTCGTAAAAACGTGTAGGTATCTAAACATTCAGTATAGCAGTAATTATGTATACAATTCAAATGGACATTTAAATGATCATCGGAATGAAAACTACTTTATGGCACAGTACTTTGCAATGCCTTATAGGTGGAGAGTTTTATTAATTAAGTTAAACGGTCCTGAAAACACTGAGTAAGTTACAAGGCCTGGGTTTCCCCTGTCAAGTAGATAGACGTGGGCAGACGGGCAGGCTACATTGAGTAAACAGCGCGAAGCGTGAGTTTTCGTGACAGGTTAATAATGGCCCAGATCGACATGACATAAAAAAGAAAGATACATTATGTTTCTCTGTCTGACATGCATGGAGTCGCCCTGGTGTGTTGTGTAACTGAGAGCATGTAGCTGATTAAAGATGTAAACAAGACCACATCAAGCCCAGTGTGTTAATTAATGTCGTAAAAATCGCTGATACTCATCGATTAAAACAACACCTTGGTGTAATGAAGTTCTGCAGCTTGATCGAATTTCACTGTACAGTGTATGTTAAACCTGTATAGGATACATGAAGACATCTCGGCATGCATAACAAAATAGAGCTATATTTGTCCAAAATTTTCTCTGGAAACCGGGTAAAAGCAAATTTCAAGTTGGTGAATAGCCGACAAGCTTATAGGCCTATCAGTCACCAAATATGAACACCTGTCGGCTGAACGTGTTACTCGCAACTGGGAATAAACTGTTTCCTTTGGGGGCTAAAATAAATAAATGCACACTTAAATTTCGGGATACCGATCTCTAGTTCAGGATAACCGAGTAGAGACGTTCGAACGTCAATTCCTCATATTCCTTCTAAATTTAGTTTATTCCAGAGTCTACGGCCATTTATTTGGATTTTTTTGCGTTTTTCATTACCATAAACATTTAATTAAACATTCAGATAATATTAATTTTATTTAAACATTCGGGTTTGAAGCTCACTCAATATGTGCAGGTAGTTTTGATGTGTTCGAATTCCACAATGATAAAAGTCAGGCAGAGTTAATTATAATGTAGACAGGTGTACTATTATGATAGTCACCAGAGGGCGCCCGACCGAGAAGCGAACTTCCCGACCATCTGCGCGCTCAGTGTAGCTGAGACCTACTAGGATCTTGGCCATCAGAATACGGCACTGGTCTCACAGTACAAGGCTGCGTTCACAAAAAAAAAAGAACACAGTGAGAGGGGGCTTGAGGAATTCAGGGGGATTCGAAAATTCTGGTGCTAGTAGAGGAGGGCTTGGAAGTTTTGGTCGGCAAATAAAAATGTTTGGTTCCCTTTTTACAGTTTACTTTTTCCGATTCCACGGTTGTGTAGGTAATTCAACGAAAATGAATAAAATTTAAATGTCATCCAATTGTTCCAATGTTAGTCACAATTACACAAAATCTAAAACAATTTTGTCACATTTCATGGCTTTTATCTCGAAAAATTCTAAATATGTATGATTTTTCGTGAAAACAAACAAACAAACAAACGTATGGGCCTAGTATGTATGTATGTATTTGTATGTATGTATGTATGTATGTATGTATGTATGTATGTATGTATGTATGTATGTATGTATGTATGTGTCTGCCTGTCAGCCTGCGTGTCTAGGCTGTCTGTCTGTCTATGGAACAAACTTAAACATTGTATTTGTATCGTATTGAACGCAATGCTCTGCATACATAGCGCAGGAGCCGGGAGAGGTTGACGTAAGTTGAGTGGATAGATAGGCCCTAATATTTAGTGTGCGTATGCTAATACCCGGAGCGCCAAATTTAACGTAGAGCATAAAAACAATGCTTACATTTCCTTACAGATTTTGAGGCTATAATCGTTCATTCATCGTGGCACAGGAGTTTCCGGTTCCCACCATTGAATTTTAATGATTCCAACATTTACAATAATGCAACATTTGAAATGGTCGACCGTGAAAACGACAGTTTTATCTTCATTCCTGGGAGGACCATTGCAGCGGCAGTGGATAACGGTATCAACAAATAGTTTTACTTTGAAAATCAATTATGGTTGGTGAAAATTTTACTCACTCAACATTTTCGTTATATAAGTAGAAGTTGAAGAAATAAGGACGTTTACGCAAAAAATCGCTCCACCGATGGATGCAAAATCTTAAAAGAGTGGTACATCCGTTACTGAGGTGGTTGATTGCTGTTACATTCTAACGTCGCGTTGACACCAGGCTGGAAATGTTAATAATTTGATTTTCTCTATTGACAGCTCTTACGAATTTCAACCGTGCTTTAATGCATGTATTGCACTGTTATTTTTACGTCTCAACGTCATATTATACAATGATGATCAAAGTAGTCATTCTGGCCTTCTTTGGTGTGTGTAATCAAGTACATACGGGGCAAGGCAAATACGGGATGGCTGATATCTGTATTCTTATGCTTTTGTCATTGCAGCCCCAGAGAAGAAACTCGTTATTATCAGTGCACTTTACCGTTATCTCAGTGGAGTTCTTTCGGCATCAAAGAGATCCATGGGAGAGTAAGATGAAACGTGTCTTGCAATTTGACGTAAACGAAAACTTCTCACTGTAAAATATCTTGTATTGGCCTCTAACAGATTCCTTTAAGAACTGGATATATAAACATATTACATCCTCTTGAATTGCACCACTATATCTTTGCACACCTATGATGATAGACCCGTCAATGGATTTAACGGAGAAACGAGGGAAGCTCGATGTCATAGTGTACTCAGCCAGGCATATACATCCAGAGGGCAGGGAAAGACAGGAACCTAAACCAGGATACAAGCCCAAGCTATAGTCTGTTTTGTTACTAATTTAATGAAAACAAATGCAATACAACGCCACCCCGAAGCTGACCTGAAGGATAAAAGAGCTTGTCGCTGAGGCCTGAAAAAGTTGTATTCGGCGTAGAGTGGGTGGCGGGATTGGTGGGAAAGAACGTGAACTTTATGCTTGCTGCCAATGAAAATATGGCATATGCCTTGCAATTTCTTGCCGAAATTTGAGACATTTATACAAATGGATAGGAGAGATGATGCGTCTTATGCAAGGGTTAACACTGATCTAATAACCTTGTCCCAAAATTGTCACGTGCAAATTCACAGAACAAGAAAGAACGATTCATTTACGAGGGTAAACTTGTGCAATATCACTCCATATCATTCACCCTAGTACAAAAAATATCGTTCATATATACAAAAAGTGAAGGTTGCATATGATAGAAGTACAAAATGTTACTGCGCACTTCAAGAGAAGTCTCTGTGCCTATGTGTTATATTTGTAAAATTCGCACGATAATCTGAACTGCCCCTAAACCTTAACTCACAGAGAAATGCGAGAATGGGTGAGAGCAATAACTGCACGAAAAGATGTGGAAGCTGTGAATTCAGATGTTCTTTCGGTGGTTCTACACCCGAACAAACTCCCTGAAAATTTGCCAGAGCCAATCATAATGAAGTACTATCATAAGCAGGTGAGAGCTTTAAACGGGCAATATAGTACGGCGCATATGATGCAGTGTGTTCATACAGACTACATGAATCTCTTTTTCTGTATGCCATGCATCAATATCAGATTGCGTCTGATTGTCAGTCTGTCAGACGACAGGTTTGTCTCCCGCCGAGTTCTCATAATTGTGCTATTCATTAAATCAATTTATTTAAACTTAATCATCATCACCATAGACATTACACCATAATCTTCTACTACACTAAGTCAAATGAAGTTATAAACTTTCTTTTTCCTTTCTCATGGTTAACAAGTTATATGACATTATCAGAACGATTGTTTAGCCATTATAATACTACAGCCATGCTTATTATTTGCAACAATTCCGAGTCTCTCCCTTTATAGGAAGCGTGGGACCCACAATGTTCGTTCATCGACTTTTATGGAGAAACACTGTAAGTCACACCAAACATTTGGAGGTTATTCCTATTATTATCATCACTTCTTGATGCCGCGATTTTGTCAAATCGTGTAAGTATGATCGCTGTCTTAAAATGCTAGACCGAGTAAAAGTAGAGCCTCGTTCGTCGGCTTGTCCTCTCGATAAATTCAACTAGCCGGCAGGACTTATATTTAGGAAGAGTGAGCGTTTCCCTCATTTTTTATTCTGCATTTTACAGTTTGTGGAGTACGGAAGATTGCTTGTTATCGACCATCGATCCAGGGATGAACGGCCCGACTATTTGCGAATGCGGACACACGACGAACGTTGGCTTGGTGATGAAACTCGGACTCGGTAATGTATCTGATACACATGTGTAATTACGGAGATGGTTTTATGTCTTGTTGAAAACGAGTCTTCCCTTGTTTTATTTAATATGCCATATACATTTTGAATGGTATACATATTAAAAGAAATAAACAAGTGTATTGTAGCTAACACAGAAAATGCAAAATATTTCGAGGAAATACTCTCCGACGCAATTATCTTAGATAGAAAAAAATTCCTTTTACAGTTTTTCCTCCTGGAAGGTATGAATATTGCAGTAATGGTTTGTTATGCTCATGTTGTGGCGTTCCTCTGCCTCGCATTGGTGTCAGTGCTGTTATCACGGTGAGCAAGCCTTGGCCTTCAAGCAACATACATACATGTCTTTCAAAAGTTTTGTAATCGTGAATCGTCATCCATTGAGAATGTGTTACCGTGTGGATGAGATGATTTGTAAAGTTTTGAATTATTTTATATTATCAATGTGTAATTGATGTGAAAAGAGAATCCATTCTACCCTAAGGGCGCGGGAATACTACCATCCACTGTCACTTCTGACATCTTCAAAGTTCCCCTTTTGAATTTTACAACATGACTAGTATCTCATTGTACATGTAGCAAAACTTTCCGACATCTATCAATATCTTCCAGTGTTAGCCTATTCATGTATTCTATTTTTCACCATACAGATGAGTTTTCTTGGCAAAAATTAACATACAATCATCGACTCAATAATCTATACAACTTATTCATTAACTAATTTATAAACAATTTAAATACAGAAAGAAGCATACATACCAAGAATGAATTCATAAACATATGAAAAAATAAATATATAAATAAATAAATAAATAAATAGATAAATAAATAAACTAATTAATTAATTAGTTAGTTAAATAATTAAATAATTAATTAATTAATTAATTAATTAATTAATTAATTAATTAATTATTTGATATTACCACTGATCGTATAAGGCTGTGTCATCCATGAAAAATGCTACTGCCGATTCTGTGTTACATACCAGTGTATCAAGTTTATCATCTTAATCAATCTCATTCACTTAATTAGATTGCGCTCAGAGTATGGTGACAAGTTTTCTTTGTTAATGGTAATGTTAGTACTTATAGAGATTGAAAGCTTAATTTCATTGATATCTTATTTTTAAAATTAGAATCCGGACGGACCAATAATTTATCATCATAAATTGCCTTACTGCCGAACTCTTGACAAACGTGTCAATGGTGATTGCATCCCAACAGAATACGTCAACTGTAAGTAGGAAACCTTATAATGCTACACCCTCGAGAAAATGTTACTTTAGATCCCTAACATATTACGAATTTTGGTGACAAATCGCCTGTAACAGATTCATTGTTAGAGGAATACGTTTAAATCAGACAAGGAGATTGACATGGTTGTCAAATATGCAAAACGAAATTACAAAGTAAAAATAGTTGTTTATATTTTTTCAGTAGCGCACCAAATGTAAAATACATCGATGTTTCCCAATTACAGACTTAAGGGTAGGACGGCGAATGTCAATATTGCTACGGAAAATATATATCGTAAATTTTTAATTCGCAAGAAATTTGCATGTCGCCATGTCAACCATACTAGCCCGAGATCTAATGATATTTCCTTTAAAATGTATGTTTTCTAACCTTAGAAGTCCAGTGGAACTTTGTACAATCAGAAAACACAGTATACATCGTCTTTTAGACTGATCTGATTTTTAAAAAAAAGATGGGAACGAGCTGTGTCGTTCCTTGGCGACCCAATTTAGTCGTGTCTGAGAATGGGATAACAGGCGACCCAAATTTTAGACGAGGGCCAAATTATGTTTGAGTTGGCACTGGGACCAGCTCACGTCCTAACAGCAGGTGACAAGAGCGAGGATGATAGCAGATTCAGAGGCGGATTCAAATATTTTATCGTTGTACGAACGCGTGTCAAATTCTTTATCTCGTTACAATCTTGGGCACGGCACAGAGGCAAGCCATTGTCCGAGTCTGAACATAGCCACTGTATTTTCAAGTTGTGCAGTCGAATAGGTAATCCAAAACCTTCATAATGCGTAACGATATTTGCGCCATGTTTACTCCATAATGTAGGAAACATTCAAAAGACACTGATACAGAGTGAACGCGACTCATAGTAACAATAGAGTTTGTCTGATAGTGGAATTCCGTTGTCCAAATATGCATTCCCAGAAGACAACAGATAACCTTTTGGCTATCTGAACTACAAATGAAAGCAATGATGTCATTCATCTTTAAGCATGAACCAGTGCACTATCCATTTTAATGAATCTCTACAGTCATTAACTTTAAAGTTAATTTTGTCTTTGGAGAAGATATTTTGAATCTTCAACAATATTTCTGTCGAACACTCCTCGCTATATTAATTTCATTGCAATTCTTAAAAAACATGTCAATACCTATTAATTTTCATAAATTGCAGACAAATGCGCAACTATGGCGGCAATAATTCACGGCTGCTTTTTGTCATGCTTCATCTGGACAATGGTCAAATATCTAAGATTTTATCGGAGGGTTCGGTATTCTGAGTATGACAGCAACAAATATCGACGGTAAGAAAGTTTTCTTCAATTAACGATTATAGTAGCTATATTTGCAAAAGTACTATTAGGTTTACTGGAGCTCGGCAAATAACATGAGGTTTTATGAAGTTCGAAAGCTGAATTACTCCTGACGCCATAATTACTTAATTGTGTCAACTTTGTGCCAGTAAACTCGGTTACTTCCATGACTGCATTCTTGATTTCAGACTGACATATCTCGTTGCTGGGTGGCTGATTCCTGCCATCATCGTTGCTAGTGCAGGCCTGTCCCGATTGCACATGTAAAGACAAAGCAAACAGTAAGCCTATAATTAGTTACAACCAGTAAGCAAGATGTGAACAGGGGGAGGCCAATAATTTGTATTGTTTGAAATTAAATCATTTCAGTTGCAATCAATTACAACATTTTACAACCAGGGGGAAGACGCAGGTTAGCGAAATACTGTATTTTTAAAAACGCCATCTTCAGAACACTGTGCAAAGTAAAAAAACTTGTAGAATTGAAATAAAAATGGTAAAAACTTTCAAAGTTTCTGTTCACTGATATCGTTCTGTTTGTTACAGTTGATATCAATGATTAATTTGTTGCCTCTATTGGGTTAAACCAAATCCTAGTTGAACGGATGCTAAGATTTCAAGTTAGTCAATTGAAGTCGGTCGTTTTAATCGTTTTCTATAAATTTTATGTGTCCACAAACGGGTTAATAGAAGTTAATCTCAAATCTCCTTGTAATGTTTTTTTTCCAGATGCTGGGCTCTCGTTGACACAATGCTGAGAACGTTGACTATGTATCTGCCCATTGGCGTCACGTTGACTGTAAGGGACCGAGAAACTGTTTGCTTTTCCTGAACTCATCTCAAAAGTGAAAACTTTGAAATGAATTACGCTGTCGCTTAAGAAATATATTCCCATTTTCACCATACATTTCACACTTTGGTATCATCATAGCTTGATTTCTGACAATTCTTAATCTGCGTGTGTAATGTTTCGCTGATATTCTGATGCAATTATTTTTATTGTTTCTTAGTCTCCAGACTCTTATGTCTGACGACGATTGAACAGTAATGCTAGACGACAAATCCGTTGCCAAGGAATCGTCCAGCTTTTTGGATGCACCAAATGTTTTCAGCATCCTTTATTTTCTGTCTAAATGATAACGTACGCTTTTTGCTATACTTCCAGGTGTCGATTGGTATTAGTTGCTTTACATACTTACGATTTGACCCGACAAAAAGCGTGAGTGTCAAGTACGACAACGAAAGAACACTGTAAGTCCATAATATTTGCACTAAAATGTCAAAGAACATGTTTGAACACATCCGTTTTCTGAGTAATTTCGTCGATTGTTGAAGATGATGTTTGGTAGCTCTTTAATGGGAAACTTGATGATTCTTAAACATTGCCCATCAGTCAGTGCGTCCCCCACATAGTAATTGGAGAATGACACAAGGACGTTCTGTGTTGCCCAAATATCACTCTACATAACTATACCTAAGCTATGTGTGTATTCATCTATCTTTGAATCTGAAAGAATCAGAAAGCCGCTTCGTGATTGGTTTCAGTGCTCACTTGTCCAAAACTATCTTTTCATTTGTGGGTAAGGATTTCAAAGCCAAAATCGCCAGATTAAAAATATGTCATTTCTTTTTCTGTAGGTTGGACGCGCAGGCAACTTTCATTTACCTTGCCCTTCTACCGACGTCATGGTGTACAGGTATCGCTGTCGCATTCGCCGACGTGACTTAAGTATTTCTCCGATACATTAATGCTGGACTTATATTCATAAAGGTGAAAACTTCTCACCCTACCAAATATGAAAACAGATTTATTTATAAATGAAGTAATTGTTCGTACAAATCTAAGAGATTGCACAATGAACATTGCTATCAATCTGATGCATATTTCATTAAACATCAACTTGGTACTGCAAATGTTTAAACATATGAATGAATATTCTTAGTTATAAGACCTTTAAGAAACCTAAGCCATAGCTTATTGTCCAAAGATTCTAATATGTAAATGTCCCATTTTTATACCTGCTAACAAGTTCCTTTTTGAACATTTCCAGGGCTCAGCGCTTCTTCTTGGTTTTGTTGGTTCCAACCCCGAGGCAAGTAGAAGGCATTTTTAATGACCATATCTTAAAATGACAATAGTTTTGCAACCACAACACTTGACGACAAGGTCAACAAAGAGACTGATTGGGTATCTTTGCAGTTTCATTTAGTAGTGTGATAATTGCATACCCGAGGGATAGTACTCACATTACAACAAATAGTATCAATTGGCATACCTATGGGCGAAGCAAGATTACAGTGCACATAATTAAGTCAGTTACTCTTTGTTAAGAAGAAATCAACACCCGGCGCTTTTTACATCTTCCTGCAACACATTTACCATTATCTCATAAGAACCTCAGAACTGAGAACTGACGTCCCTGGCAATAAATAGATGTAGCCTAACAAGCTTTTCTGAAAACTGAATGTTTGTCCTGCCTTACATCAGGTTCGACAAGGAATACGATACACGAACTTCTCGGACAAGGATTACAAAGGAGCATGGTATGAATTACGAGACTTGGAGAAGACCAGATTGGAGATGATGGATGAGTATGAACAAGATGTAACTGACAGGATGAGAGATCGTGAAATTTCGGTTCGGAGACGAAGCAACAGAGTGCGACCTATGGGTTCAAAGGTTAGTTACTATATTCAAGTATCACATCTGAGAGAAATGAGAGCACATCAAATTATACTTGCTTCTCTTCTCTTCTCACAGAAGAAATTTTGCGACATATTTCGTTTATATTCATCAATGTTAGAGATCCTTTCAGAACTGTACATGTTACTGAGCGGTAACAATTTCAGCAAAATCACAAATATAAGGATTAATCTTGAAGCATGAAATGACTCAATTGTTAACTGTCCAAACAAACAAATAAATGTTATAACTCTTTTCTTCTCATGTCAGTTTGGTCGACATAACGCGTTGTATATCGATTGCTGTTAAAATAATAAGGTGTATCAAACCGTTTTTATCTCTTTCAGAAAAATCTATCGACGTCTAAGGGTATGAAAGACGAAAGGGACCTAGAACTCGAATCGTTGGAAAAGTGATATCGCGCTTCATATGGTATCGCCGTTTTCGTTTAAACTGTATTTATTATTTTTATTTATTTATTTTGTGTTTATGTATTTATATATTTATTTACTTATTTATGTTTTTAAAATAATGCATTCTAATATTTATTTCTTTATTGATATCTTGTCTCAAATGAAATTTAGAAGTATATTGCAACCATCATCCAAATATTATCATTTCATCGCCATACGATTTGAATGTGCATTTCAATGTAAGCAGGTCTAATTTTCTCATTAGTTTTTTTTTGAATATTTTACTTTTTTCACCTTCACAATCGATTGCATACATTTATTGGAAATCGGAAATCCATACCGCCAAAGAAAACTCGATTTGTATTTAATAGGTCATTGAAAGCGACGGATTAGTTGTGTGAAGTCATTTTAGTTTTTAATGCAAATTAGCAAATCTGACTAGGATCGCATTTGGTAGAGTCCGTAAGTCACCAAACTAGTTCCAATCACGCCGCGTCATTTATTTAAATTCATTTCAATCCATCCGTTAATAATTTAAATCATTAATGTTGGAATTTTAACAGTGTGTAATATTTGTAAGGTGAATCATTATTACAATATATAAGTATCAGTGTACGCAAAATGCATGATATTACATTTTCAAATATACGATTCTTTGAAGTGGATTACAGAACGTAATGAAATCAGTACATGTGATTCGATCATCTTTTTGGAAAGCACAAAATAATCAAACGCCATACAACTTGGTATTTAGAATTTGGAGTCAGCCGAAGTAACATCCAAACCAACGAGGAGGTAGGGTTTTTATCTCGAATCTGACATAAGGAAGTAATGTTTGTCATTTGTAAAGTAACACGTGTCAATATATTGATTAACAGAATGAATATATTGTTCACAAAATATTTATGTTTTACATTAGAATTGTAATTGCACTAAACTTCTAATTGTTTATGTAGAGTTCTGAAAGCACCACTCAAAGTCATACTACGTTGATATCCTTTACACTTGCTGTAATTACAGCATTTGGTTGTCGTGATGTGTTATGCACTAGATTTGTGACACATTTTAGCTATACGTAAAACGGCTTAGTCGTAAATAACATTTATTTCAATACTGCTTAAAAATCATTCATTGCAAGGTAATACCTACAGAAATTACAATTTTACGATTTTCAATGAAAACGAACACGTGTGTATTATTCACTGGTGGTAGAAGTGTCACACAACACTACCCTGTTATTATATGCCTCACATATCAAAGGTTTCGCGCCCTTTGGATTTTACTAAGTCTATTTACAACGCAGCGGACCAATCATCATTCGACTGAAACTGACCCACACTTATTTTCACTGTGACGACAACATCTAGATTTAAAGACCATCACGACATGAAAAATAACCACTGCGCTATAATTGGGTAATGACTGTTACAGGGAATCTTTTTCGTTTTCTCAAAATGATACAAAAATAGATAAATTGCATAAAGGGGAGACGTAAATAGCACATGCGCAGATCGATAACAGAATTGCTTATTGTTTATTGATTTGTGTCTATTATAAAAATCATCATTATTGTCACTTACAATCAGTAAAACATTGCATATTAAAATTATGTGGCGAGGCATGTAATAAAGAATTAGAGCCCCAACAAGGGATTATTTGCTCTGAAAGCAGGTAACTGCCCCCTTGAGTTCGGGGAAATGATTACCTACCCGAACACATTTAGTGTCTTGTGAGGGCTATGATATCTAAGGTATATAAAAAGACCAATGCATAAGTTTTGTGTTACCAATATTATTATCACGTATTTTTTACGGTAATTATGTCAGAGAACAAATTTCACGAATAATAAACATGCACATTTAAGCAATAATACGACAGATTTGTCTAATTATGTCATTGTGTCAACGGTAAATATGTTTTAGCTGCTTACTGTTGTTAAACAGTAAACTCTCCTGTTTAGAGTTAACAGGTGTACATATAATGAAATACTGGTGATGTCGACAACTGCCAATTTCAGTTATATTCAACTAGCAAAGTGGCAAAGAGAAAGGTTTCAGATATACCCCAACCTCTTTTGTTAAACAAGAAAATCATTGCTTTTCAGCAGTATGACTGGTACGGTGACAAATACCAGTATATTATCTTTCAAAAACTTACTATACAGCGGATTTTGATCGGAGATGACCATAACCATCACTCGCCAAAATTTAAAATATAAAACTAAAATGATATGATATGTGTCGTTTTGTCGATGACCTACGAGTCACTGCTTTCTGTCATTTCTTTTCGAGTGCATTGAGTCTTGATGATCTATCGTCACACATTGCCAATTTCGGGAAACGAATAACTAAGTTAATCAAATCAAATTTTGAACCGTTTAGGGATGACCAGCTTGCTTGTTCTTTGTGCAGATCAATAATCGGCAGTATATTTGATACGCCTTAAGGTCTATTTGATTTTTTCCCCCTGGAAAGTGATTTTCTTTTAAGTTTCCGGTCTACTCGACAAGTACAAGTAGAAAATTTGAATGAGTTTCACAAACTAATTCTTTTACATAAAGCTTCTCCGGGTACATATCGTGAGGAGAAGGATAAATCTTAGTGTGCTTAGTTGGCATTGGACTTTTAAGTTTACCTTTTTTAGAAACTCTTGTGGCAAAGTATGCAGCAATACTGGGAGTTCGTACCTTAGACCAAAAACAAAGTGTGTACTATCTAGAGACAAAAAATATTTAGTGGAACACTTCGGGCTAGTTGCTCCAACGACTTGTTGCTGTACAATTAATAAATCCGTAAGATATCATTTTTACACATAGTGCTACAGTTACAAGGCTTGCGATGATAATACTGAAAGAAATGCCAACAAATATATGCCTAATATCTTTATGGCATTTCTACTAAAATGTGAAATTGTATCTCGTATACTGTGCTTGATTTATTCTCAACTGCTGAACGATCTTATTCTTTTTTGCATCTATAAATTCAAGTTTCGATTGCTTCTTTAGAAGAGCTATTGTACTTCGGCGAACGGGAAAACGACCTAAACGGGGGCTTGAAAGGTATACATTTGGCAAACGTACAGTTGGCAAACATACTGTAGAGGCTTTGCCGGGAACTGAAACTGATGCAAGTTGTCGCTGATTACAGCAGCTGCATCACTTTTAGTTGCGGTATTCTTTTTTGCCATGTTTATCATTATTAACTACTTTAGCTCTCATAGGGAATACACGTAGTTTATGGCTTTAAGGAAAGGCACTCTTCCGCACCTCAACTCTTTGACCTTGACTTTGAATGGCGGACAACCGGAGTCATTTCCCAGACGCTGCCGGTCAAGGTTGATGACAGCTGCTGGTAATGGCTGGTTCGGGTACCTTTTCACGCTTGCCTCGTTTACATGGCCACTTACGTACACAATATGCCGTATGTCAAACCCAGCATCAACTAGGAGTTTGCAAACTTATAAGTTCTGTTTCACCTATACGGCAACGAAGCGAGCTATGTCGTAAACAACGAAATAGGCCAACTGCACACTGCAGCGTATCGGCCCACAGGTGCGTGTTGGTCGATACACGGTGTGGTATGAAGATCGTTTTTGACGCAAAAAGAATAGTGGGTATGAATTCGAAGATATATTGGAAGCCATCGATGCTGATTTATTGAATAATTGTGGCGTTCTGTGAGTGAACTCAGTCTCGAAACTCGATGGGTGCGTATAGCGGCCATTGCGGTTCCTAAATTCCTCTGTTTCTAATGCATACCACATAGCGGCCGCCGTGTATCGACCCACACGCAACTGTGTACCGAATCGGGACGGCTGAGCACGAGCTAGACAGAGCAGACGACAAGTGCATGCGGAAGAACTCAAAATCATTCAGTAATGATTTATTATCAATATTGTGCACCATTATCAAGATCTCTCGTTCCATGTAGTACATGGTTTACCCTTAGTCCATTCCCAGGCCGGAGTATTTTTTGGCCTTCGCCCATAATCCCTAAAATATCCGAAGGCAAAAATACTCCGGCTAGGGAATAGACTATGTTTACCCCATAATTTCCCTGCTTTTTAAATGCCCAGTCCTTCATTCCTTTACAAACAAAAGCCTTGTATTGTTAAGCTCACTGTGGGGCCCCAATGCTTGATAATCGGATACATTATCAATAATAATCATGGGGTATGACGTCACAAATTCACTGGTTTTATAAAAACCTATATTATAATAATTACATTTAAGCACGCCAACCCTAGATACTTACTGTAGTTAGAGATAATCTACGATATCTATGAAACGAATGCTTCTAACTCCTATGTCAGTATCAATAATGTGCACAGTAACAATCATGGTACTTCCACATGGTTGGTGATCCGTGTCAGAAGGGCGTCAAACAGATGACAAGATAAGGCACCTTTCATAGGTTAATATACGTCCCCTATTAATTTGGGAAATCCAAAAAAGTCCATATTGGGTGTGATAATATGCGATAATATACGATGTTCTTTATCTGGTTGTATGTACACTTTTCTCTGAAAGCGTTTATGCGCCGGGCAATTGATAGCAGCTTCTAATTTCGAGGGTTCAACAACCCCAATCAAAAGAAAAACATTTTCGGTTGTTTACTTGTCAAAAAATCTTTATGCATACACGTGGCTTTTCTTAAATGCTATCTGTTTCAATTTGAACTCGTTACCTATTGTAAGGAATCTCCGTATAGAGACTGAAAACGTTTTCCATAACATTCTTTCAATATTCCCATTCTATATAGACATTGCATTCTTCCCTCTAGTGTGTCCGTTTTTCCAGAATAACATTCTTTGTTCTGTAACTGTTCTTGCTTCATTTATGTTATTGTCATGTAGCGTTGCCAGTTGGAGTTTGGTCATAATCGTTCCGGTGTATATTGTTCGTGGTGGTCGTTGCTATCCCGGTTTCTCGTATAAAGGGCCGGCAACAACGCACATACAGACGAGAGGTACACCATTATCGAATAATTAAATTACGATACTTCAGGTGCAGCCAACGAAAAATGCACTTTTAAAGGAGTCCTTACTATGATAAGATATATTATACATGACAAGTAATGTGAACTGACTAATTTTAAGTCAAGAGGGTAATTAATTAGCTGTTCATAATTTGCCCTCCCACTGAAAAGTTTTCGACTTACCCTGCGCATTCAAACTTCATTTTTATCCGCTCCACATATTTTTGCCTGTTTCCCCTCCCCACTGTGAATATTTGAAGCTCCCCTGCCCTGTAGCGAAAAAACTTGCAGATTTCCCCTGCCGTTGAAAAAAATTCCCCTCAATATATTGTCATTCCCTTTCCCCTGCAGACATGAAGCTACCCTACCCTGTGATAAAAAACCCTAAAAACTGTCAATTTTCCCCTGCCCAGAGAAAAAATTTCCCCTTAAAATTAACATTCCCATGCAGACACATACTGCAGTGGCCTTGTATTTGGTTTCCATCTTGCAGTACATAGAGTGAGATGTTGGGTCAATCGATAGGCTAAGTAGTCTGGGTAACCTTTAAAAGGTATAAGTACTTGCACTGTGTCCCCATCCCCGGGAACACCTTGGCTGAATTTCCCCTGTCCCCGTTTTAAAAGTAGCTTCCCCTCTCCTCGTTTTTCGCCAAGCCCTGTCCACAAAACAATCAACCAATATCTGCCCTGCCAGACAAAAAAACTAAAATTTGCTCCCCTGCCAGCTAAAAATTTGTCCCCTGCCCTAGCAAAATTAAAATTTCCCCTGCCCTCAAAAATTGCTTGCGGAATAGCTTTTTCGATGAATAGCTCCGTTGGCTGCACCTGATACTTATACATGGTCACCATGTCTAGACAGGTCGGTCGTCTTCAAAGATGTGGTCCACCACAGTCAAACAGACTGGGGTTCTTACTGAAGTCAGTACGTCAGAGTGTCAGAGCGTTTACATCTCAGTGTCTAGACAAGCATAAAGTGCGAATGAGGTCTCTCCATAGTCCCTCCAAATTACGAGTAAAAGTTGTCAAGGACGAACTTTTAGCAGTCAGTTGTTTCATATAATGATTGGCAGCTGCACCCTACGTCATTTGCATCCCAGTGAACCGCTTCGGCGTGCGATTTGCATATATGCTTGTGAAATGAGATTTCAACCCGTCGTTTCACTGGGTTGAAGCGGTTCTCGACTGGACAGTTCTTCACGGCGTTACATGGCATGACAACGTTTTTATTAAGTTTTATCAAGTACAAAATATAAAAATAAAGACTTTGTTCCAAGTGTTTGTTCAACTGAATCGTTCAGCTCAAAAGGGAGCAATATATTTGCGGGTAGGAAAAGCCTTGTATTGTTCATCCTAGTTGTGAGAAATGATGCACAGATTTATCCGCAGATTTTTTCCCCTAAAGCTGACAATTGATTATTTTCTGAGTCTACTTTTGCACAAACGTCTTGGTAATATTCCACTCTTTCTCATAACAAATAGCAGAGAAGTGAAGTATTCAAATTAAAAAGAACTTCTACAGATGAGTTAACGTGGGTGTGCGCATTTAAAATGCTTCATTTGTGTAATATTTCTATCATTTGACTTGGTCTATTTTATCTTATCTCATTTTGTCCCGATTGTCTGATGAACCGTTTAAAGTGAAACATGTCGTTGGCAATAAATTCCGTATAGTTTTTCAGTAGGCGTTACTACCCAAATATCAGTGAAAATGACTAAGTCATTTATACATTTTTAATGGAAGTTAAGGCCTGCAAACGTCTAATAAAACAAACAACTAAACAAGAAAACAAAGAAACAAAGAAACAAACAAACAAATAAACAAACAAATGAACAAACAAAACACTGCAGCCAAAAATAATACACTGTACCTTTTTTTCACTTCAGAGATTTCTGAAGGGATGAGGTAAATTTAATGTAAATAGAAAACACTTTAACATACACAAGTAATAAAATTAAACATCTTAGTATCACCTTGTCAAGTAGTAAGATGGGCATTAATGCTTATGAAATACTAACAACAAAGTAAATGTCACTAATCTTAGTAGACCCCTGATAGCAATCAAGATAACTTTTCCCGTTTATTTAAAAACAATAACGACAAATAAGCTATGTGGCAATACAAACATACAACAATTTGTAAAAAATATTTTGTCAAATTGAAAATTTAGTTGTCGTTTTTGTTAGTTACAGTGATAGAATTGAATGGATAACGTGTGTTAAAAATAATAATTGTGCACTGAAAAAAAATAGTTGGGCCTTCCCAGCGACACACCGAATATTTAACAATAGTCCAAATGCAACATGGTGAAACCTACCAAATATTGTTGCCTGTTTTAAGTAAGTTCAAGGGTAGAACAAACTTTTTCACGCCACCTTTCTTAAACATTGCCATATTGTTACAAGTACAAATAAGAAAAATTGTATCATTGAATTAATCTAAATCTAGAAATGCACAATAGGAAGGTCATTTTCTCACTATCATTCCGTTACTCACGTAACTATAAATTCGTATAACTTAACTGGGTTTTACTACAGTATACATGTCACTTGCAATGGTATTTGTTGATTTGTTAAGTGTTTTTCGCCCCCACCCATCAAAATTTTAAGCGCTGTAATACTCTTCTGTGTTCCAGTGTCTCTAAGACATCTCTGTTCATAGATTTTTGAACATCTGTAGTATATCTTGTGTATCGATTTGGCAGTCTCTGTGGCTTAGAATTTTCAAGAGGTTGGTGAAATTACTCTCATAGATACACTCGCCCTCAGTTGCTGAACCACCTTCATGCTTTCGTTTTGCCCATCGTTTTGACCACTCTGACAAGATGTGTTTTGTAATTGACCTTGGAAAGGCTGTGACTTCCCAAACTGCAACTTCGGCTTGATGGAAGCCCATCAGGTCAGCCATGACTCTATAGTCAGGTCCAAAGTCCTTCTTACGATCCATGATGAGCGAGATCTTCTGTAGAGTATCGTTTAGCATCCATTTTACATCAGTTAGATAACCAAACCTACGAAGGACCATCGTATCGTGACCAATGCAAAGCAAACTACTTGTTTCTTCTTGTTTGTTTTCTATATCGTCGTTGACTTTCTCATTCATTCTCTCTGCTTTTAGTATATTATGCTTCAAGTAGTAGACGATACTTTCAAGATCCCTGTGATTTCTTAGTGAGTGTGAACTCAATATATGACAGTCGATACTGGTACCTGGACAACAGATATTCACCATGTGATACACATAATCTGTGACTAATTCTAACATTTTGTGGCATTCTCCAATTTCTTCTTCCTTCTCTGCTCTGACACACACATGTATTGCTCGCCAACCCTTCGTCATATATACTAAACATTCTACGTTGTGACATATCTTTATACCATTTTTCCAAAGACTTACTTTGGGGCAATTCAAACATCTAAAGTGCCTCCCAAGACGAGTTTGAAGGCGTGGGAACATTCCTGGCGAGAAGCTATCTGTATCATTTCGACATTGTAATCTTCTACCGTAGTAGATCTTCTTGATTTGATCAATTTGCCATTTATGTTCGGGCATCACATTCTGCAACAACCCAGGTACGATGTAAGACATATCAGTGTCCCCGTAAAGTAGTTCCATTTCACAAAGGAGATCTATCAGCATGTCGATATCAGCTAAACCGTCGAACACCTTTTCGAAGTCACTTCTTTGATATCTTGTCTTTGTTTTATCAGGTAGTCGCTTCGTGTATTGTTCAAATATTTCGGTGGCAAGCATCGGTCCGATTACTCTATTACACAGCCATTGAGGGTTCAGTACAACTATGTCATCTGTCTGTGTTAGGGTACTTTCAATACGAAGAATCTGGTAAACATAGCAATACAAATAATGATAAATTTTAAATTAAAACTATTATAGTATGTGCAATAACCTGCAGTAGGAAGGCACGAAACTGATACAAAGTGCATTGTCCTTGGACCAAGTTGCTGTTACTTGGAATATAGCTGCTGTTCTTTTCTATGTCGTCGCTTACAGATAAGAGCGACAACATAAATATAAAAGAAGGTGACATAATCATATACATACCTCCCCGGAATAATGGAGAAATCGTGTGGCTATAGCAAGGAACTCCGTATCAACCATTGGATCTATTTCTCTTACTTTCTGGACATATGAATGCCACTTGACAATAGGAAAGGACCTATCAACCCACTTTTCTTTGCTGTCACTTATTTTCGCACACAACTTCGGGATAAATTCTTTCTTCTGGAATACATTAATAAGACACAACAAACATTCGAGATTTGTCTCGTCAAAGTCTTAAATTAGCGTAAAAAACTAATTTCATTACGTAACGTGAAGAGTTTGAAAAATTGACGAATTTCGTGATGATTCACCATTGCGGGAAGTCACAATGTTTTGTATAGAATGAATTCAAAAATGAAGCCAGGTCTTTCAAATGCAATTGATCCACTTTTCTTTACTGTCATTATTTGGAGAGAAATATTTGGCAGTTAAAAAAAACGTTTCGGAAAGAAACATTGCAGGTAAAACACTAAAAGACAAAATCACAATCATGGAAAAAGATTTGATTTGAATACTGGTATGGGCCCATGTAGGCTCCGTATCGTTTGTTGTTGCGAGTTTCCTGTGTGGTATTGTTGACACTGGCTGAGTCACTGTCAAATAATTCCATCGTTATGGAATACCTGCTAAACCACACTGACCTGGGCCTTTCTGTCTATTCACCTGGGAAGTAATTTTCGATCAACATTCACCTAGTACCTTATCACACCCCCGATGAAGGCACAGGGTGTCTTTTTCTGATAATAATTTTGATATAAGTGGCATGTTCAGATATTCTGCAGAAGTCACTAACTCAGCCTACAGGAGAGTCAAGAGCGCAATGGTTGAATGTGCTTCCCCTGCTGTAGTGAGATTCAGGAAAACCTATCGCCAGGATAATTCGGAACCTCAGGAAAAGCCACTAAGAAATTTGCACTATTATGTTCAAACAAATGAGGGAAGTTCTTCTACGCTCATCCGCGTCAACTCACTGCTGGAAATGACTTTAATTTTGTACAGTATGCTCCTAAACCACAACTGCTATACTTGCTTAGTCAATTTTGTCTGCTGGTGTGGCGTACGCGTTATCAGTTCGAAGTTGTGGCGTCCGTGTTTGTTTCAAATAGGCAAACGTAACAATATTAACGATATGGTAAATACGAGTGCGGCACGCGTTAACAAATATTTTGCTTATATTCAAAAGTTCAGTCGTGAACGGAAGTTGATAATGCATAGCCAACAGTATGATTTTCGGCGTGAACTGATGGTAGTGTGAAAGTAGAATCTTGAAAGTAATGGCAAAAGTTTCAGCCATTGGGGCCTTATTCGGTTTCTGCTGAACCAGCGTACACACTCAGCACAATAGTATACACTAAGTTAATTTACCCGTGTGCTCCTACATTGCTAAACACATTCACTCGTTAACCAGATGTAATTAATGGATCCTTACCTTTTCTCCTCGAAGGCACTCACGCAGTCTCATCATGTCTGCATGCTGTGAGTCATGACAATTCAATATAAAGATCTCCTCTGCTATGTTCAAATATCTTCCAAACTTTCTCTGAGCTTGTTCAAATACCTCTCTATAACGCAACCCGGCTGGAAGAACAAGAAAAAAAAACAAAACTATGTGACAGAGTGCATTCAAAAGTTGGATGAAGCCACATCGAACCAAATGGGGCGATAGGACCAAGCGTACGAAAAACATATGTTAAAGTAACAAACAAATGCAAACGCCCAAACCATTTTCAACCAAAACCGACCATAAATGAGCCTAATTGATTTAAATCTGAGTTGAAAGGTTTACGTTATGAAGCAATCATAAGTTAGGGACAGGACAGGTTGGGTCCAGGGAAATTGTCCATTATTACTGCCCTTAGCCATAGCCACACTTCATACTTATAATACAATCACTCATGAAAGTTTATGCTTTCGTCTCCACATACTTTTTGACAGACCATAATATCACTGAACGACTTATCTACACCTATCAACATATTGTTCTAATCTCTGATACAAACTGTCGAGCACTTTCTCTGTCAGTGCCGGTCATATCTACCGTTATTACTCTTTAGATATTATGTAAAGATCATATTAGAATACTTTAGCAAAAATATGAATGTTAATACTAAAGAAGCGTGTGTGATAACGTATAAATTACCTAGGCTGTACAAAGTATTCAGTTGAAACAGAAATAAGCATATTTTCAAGGCTAATGGTAATATAAATATAATATAACAAAACCAAGTGACGCTGATTAAGGGAGCATTAAATGGCCTCTCCAAATTGGCAAGCAAAAAAAGGTCACGAGCTTTGACCAAGTTTGCCATGCCGTTGATCCCTTTATTTTTTACCTTTTCGACTTAAAATGTCAACATTTCTTTTGGCTGCATACGTCTTTTATCAACACTAACAACATATTGAACTTTAGGAAGACGATTTCAAACACACTGAGTAACATCATCAGTTCCAGACAAATGTCTACCGTTGTGGTTCGAAGATGACATGGGAGCAATGTTTGCCTCTGTTGTACGACGACCTTCAAAATAACACCTATAGCTGTCTTTCATTGTGTCAGTAAGCTTTCTTATGTTCATACCTTGTCTCTTGGCTCCATCTTTCAACAAGTCAGCTCTACTTGCTATCAATATTACAATTGGCTTCACATGTCCCTTTCCATCAATTCTCATTATGATTGCCTTGATGAAAGCAAGCCACGAATTTACCTATTATATAGAAAAGTATCAAAATTCAACCCAGTAAACAATATATATATATACATAAATATTATATATATATATATATATATATATATATAATATATATATATATATATATATATATATATATATATATATATATTATTATATATATATATATAAAACCATTACTATGGCGTTTACAACTAAGTGAATACGACACATGACCAGAAGTTTGTGTTAGATGTTGTTGAAAAGTGTACTCTCGAAAATGATTTCATTGTTTACCCCAGTGACATTAGTGATGCCATAGGGAAACTACAGGCTGGTAAATCTGTTGGCCCTGACTATCTCTCAGCTGAGCATTTTATGTATGCTAGCAGTAAAGTTTCAATTTTACTCAGTATGTGTTTTACGGCGATATTTGTGCATAATGTTTGCCCTAGTCGCCTATCCGATACTGTTTTAGTTCCCATCATAAAGGACAAAAACAACAATATCAATGACAAAAGTAACTATCGTCCGATTGCAGTTTCGACAGTTGCTTCTAAGCTTATGGAATTAATTTTACTTAGAAATATTGAATGTTATCTTGAAACGTCACATTACCAGTTTGGTTTCAAATCTGGTCACTCGACCGATATGTGTGTCTTTGTACTTAAAGAAGTAATCAATTACTATAGAAAGCATGGTAGTAATGTCATTGTCACTTTCATGGACGCCTCCAAAGCATTTGACAGAGTCAACCACTGGGTTCTCTTCAAAAAGTTGACTGATCGCATAGTACCAGTGTATGGTATCGAACTCAACAGACTTTTATTCGCTGGGGTGCATGTACCTCCAGTGGTTTTACTGTCTCCAATGGTGTAAAGCAAGGTGGGATCTTGTCACCAAAGCTTTTTAATATCTATATTGATCATTTGAGCTTTATGCTGTCTAATTCCAAAACAGGTTGTAACATTGGAGGACTTTTCGTCAATCATTTAATGTATGCTGATGATATTTGTCTGATTAGTCCTTCTGTCAAGGGAACTCAGAAGTTGGTCAATATTTGTAGTGACTATGGTGATACTCATGATATTTTGTTCAATAACAAAAAGACCAAATGTATGTGCGTGAGATGCGATTCATCTATGATTCGTCACATTCCTTCTGTGTATCTCAATAGAGTTAAATTAGTATTTGTCACAAAGAAGACACATTTGGGTTTTGTTCTCAACGATCACTTTCGTGATGATGACGATATCGAGCGACAGATGAGATGCTTTTCTATATCAGCTAATATGCTTATGAGAAAATTTTCTCGATGTACTTTTGAAGTCAAGAGTGTTCTTTTCAAAACATATTGTTATCAATTGTATGGCGGTCCAATTTGGATGAAATATTCTGTTAATATTATGAGGAAATTGAAAGTAGCTTACAATAATGCTGCTCGTCTTTTATTGGGTTATGATAAACGTAGTAGTGCAAGCTCTATGTTTATATCTAACAGAATCAATAACTTTGATGCCTTGCTAAGAAGGCAAATTTATGGTTTAAAGCAAAGACTTCTGAGAAGCAGTAATGATATTGTACGATGTGTGTATGACTCATTATATTTAAACTCCGAAATGATAAAGTTATGGAACAAGCTTCTTTTTGTATAACTTAACCAAGCTGTGTATATTTATCACCAGATTTTCTTTTGTTGTTATATGGACAATGAGTCCGAAATAAAGTCTATAATAATAATAAAATAATATATATATATATATATATATATATATATATATATATATATATATATATATATATAATTGACAAACAGATATCTACACATGTGAGAGAGAGAGAGAGAGAGAGAGAGAGAGAGAGAGAGAGAGAGAGAGAGAGAGAGAGAGAGAGAGAGAGAGAGAGAGAGAATGTAGTACCTCTTGAAAGTCAATGTACCCTAAAAGAATAAAAGCTCAAAATCTACGAAACACATCAAACTGTGACAATACAATTATACACGCAGCAATGACAAATGACTCTACAGGTACATATCGTATGCTTTAACCGAGTGGTTTTGATTGGTTGCCGTACATTAATGAGTTCCAATCAAACAGAGAATTTACTGAATTCTCTACCCATGGTTTATAGATCAGCTGGTAGCTGGTATACCCCTGAAGCTAACTCCGCTCAGTTAATGCGATAAAGTCACCGAGTTGATAAAGTTCGTGAAAGATGTGTGATTAGGCAGGTGCTTCATGAAGTCAAAGGCGTGAGATGGGTCGCAACCAGAATAATTGTAACACATTAGCTCGGTTATTTAACACTTTTTTAAAGGGTGGGGATTCGGCCTACCATTTTTGACGATGTTTTCTCTAGGTTAAACGGTACCGTATGTCTTGAGTTGAAATTATATCGAGAATTTACTGAAATTTATATCCTGAAATCTTCGACAGGCTTGTTACGCAATTAAGCATCACAAATTTCATTTATTAGATCATCATTTATATAAGAGTATCTTACTCTTACATGTCATCATTTTTGTCTTATATAGTTTCGAAATGGTCCAAATCTTTCACTATATTTTAAAATTTGTTGTTTCTCCCTTAATTCTCGGCATGCAGTCACTTTGAAATCACCATTGTTCCGGTGAGTACATACATCTAAATCATATTTGCTGAATTTTATCCTCAGATGACATTAACACTCACTTTCAAGCATATCTTTGTACATTTACATGACTGAATTCTTTTTGAGGAAAACTGCATTTTCAACACCGTGCAACATATATTGTGAGATCAGTTAAGGGTCTTAAATTGCCATTAACATAGGCCCAGGTACCAAGGCCTTCGGCAGGGTTGGAAGAGCAAAGATAATTCAAAGTCTTATGATACGGAAACAATATTGCATTCTTGTTCAAGAATTAAGCTATCTTATTGTGAGGAGATATGCTGCCCATAACACAGTCACGGTAACAAGCCATAATAAACACCTATTGCCTGGTCATGAGGGCTATAGCGCCCGTCTATTACCCCGAGGGGCCGTCTGTTACCAGAAACACATTGCTTTTCCCCAAGGCTGTAGGCCCCATGCTCATGTTGTATTGTTATATATTTTTTAATCCATTGTGACAAGTTTACTGGGCGATGTTTCCACAGCGGTTTCAGTTGTACGTGGTACCACTTTCTTTCAAAAAATATTCTAAGCATACCTAGCGACATCCTTAGTTGCACTTTAATCTTTTCCATCGATGAGCTGTTCAAGTTCCTACGCTGTTGGAATGTTGAAAAATGTTGACAAATCTGTTTTAGAGAATGTGTCGTCTCCTGGACGCACATCACGTTCTAGTCACCCACCATTGTTGCAAAGCTGCAGACGACACTACGGTCACGTGACCGGGCACTTTTCCAAATTTGGTCTGAACAATTTTCCAAGGGAAATAGCTTTAAAAAATACCCTCTGACGTCACTTTTGTCGATCCGATGGGGACTAGACGTATCGATTTTCTCGTCACTTGACGTATTCTGGACAATCGCGACACGGAATTAGCATGTGGCGTGTTATAATTATATTTAATATTAATCTCTAGAAATTTATGATGCATAAAGGCGTACTTTTATGTCCTTCCTGTACAGAAGTTATGGAAATAAATTTGCAAAACTTCTGTTTTCCAAGTAACTCTTTTGTGCATATGTTTCTGAAAACCTTAAAGGAACCTGTCTTTTCGACTTTCATGATAAAAGCAATCAAGGTAAAACAAGCCTACATAGACTTGCTTTCGACTTGATAGCATGGCAGAAAATGCAAAAACTTGTATTGAGGCAATAATGTATTTGGTCAAGACAATAAATAATGAAGAGAATATCCTTCGCTATCACGGATATTTTTACACCGAATCAAGGCTTCTTTGAGCCGGTTGGACCTGTTTTTCTTCATT
Organism: Ptychodera flava; assembly: GCF_041260155.1. NCBI lineage: Eukaryota > Metazoa > Hemichordata > Enteropneusta > Ptychoderidae > Ptychodera > Ptychodera flava. Next base: position 7,266,724 of record NC_091929.1, read on the forward strand.
TACAAATCATGAACCTATGTTACCCTGGGTTGGTTGCTCTGCTGGTCGACAGAATTGTCCCCGAGGTTATCGTTCGCCCCTGTTAAAGCAATGAATTCGTTTCTTCGCTTCGATAAAGTTTGTATGTGCGATGTGTGATAGTGAGCACGCGTGCGTGAGTGCTTCACAAACTGTACAACGTGTGGAGCGGTCTCAGTCAGAAAAATGTAACAACTTAGCCGGCTATTGAACCACTCTTTTTTGGAGTGGAGATTTAGCCGAGCGGTTCTCTCTGTGGCCTCTCTGCTAGGCGACTGATGCCGTATGTTGTGGGTTCGAACCCGATTGAAAACTAGCCGTATTTTCTACCCTGGGTTGGTAGCTCTGCTGGTTGACAGAATTGTCCCCGAGGTTATCGTTCGCCCAGTTAAAGCGATGAATTCGTTTCTTCGCTTCGATAAAGTTTGTATGTCCGATGTGTGATAGTGAGCATGCGTGCGTGAGTGCTTCACAAACTGTACAACATGTGGAGCGGTCTCAGTCAGAAAAATGTAACAACTTAGCCGGCTATTAAACCACTCTTTTTTGGGAGCGGAGATTTAGCCGAGCGGTTCTCTCTGTGGCCTCTCTGCTAGGCGACTGATGCCGTATGTTGTGGGTTCGAACCCGATTGAAAACTAGGCGTATTACATTAGTCCAAAGACCCACCCCTTACGTTCGTATTTGCGACGGCGACGTAATCACTGAATGACCTCTAAACATAACCTGGTCGAGTCTAAATAATACTTTATCGTTTTTTATTGATAATTTATAAACAAGCTACGATTTTACGGTTCGCACGTACTGTTAGTTTAAATTCTCAGTGAAAGCTACAACGGAGAACATAGGCGTAGTGGATATTGGATTTGAATTTACTTTTGCTTCCTGTCTTATAGATTTGATCGCTATTGCTTCCTGTGTTATAAATTTGATCGCTGAATAGTTTTAACCAGGAAATATCATTAAAAAAAAAGACAAAAATCTAGAAGGCAAACGTTGACGTTTGTATGTGAGTATTTTGCGATGAGCCGTCGTTGTTGTTTTATTGGTACATAACACTCTTTTCAACAAATTACTGCTACAAAACAAAACCCCGGCCATACACGGCAATTGGCAATGACGATGGGAGGATTGAGCTATCGTAATTATTGTCAACATTCCCCCTCCTTATATCGTTCACGTTCGAAACCGAGTGATACTCTTCTAAGACTTCGCAAAATGCCTTGCTGCACTATATTATGGCTTTTATTAACTTTGTCTGTTGAAAGTGCCCGCAAAGACAAACATTGGCAAAATTATAAAAGTAATGAAAATTATATATATATATATATATATATATATATATATATATATATATATATATATATATATATATATATATATATATATATATATATAGATATAGAGATAGATAGATAATAGATAGATAGATAGATAGATAGATAGATAGTTCGGAAGAAAAATAGTGCAGACCTTGACGTTTTGATATCTGCATGGATGCTTGTTTAGTTTGAACTTCAACGTCAAGAATTTTTGTAAAGATGTTTTTTCTGCCTCAATCAAAATGCAGACTGTTTTGAATAATGGCTGAAGCATTTGTTGGCAATATTAGGAGTTCTAGGGCTAATTGAAATCAAAACAATAAGCCTGAATTTCGTCAAAAACACCACTGAGGGCGCTATTTTAATCGCTATCTCAAAATTTCTGTGGGCTTGCCCACACGAAAAATTAATCAGTAATCAAGCTGACATTGACCTAACACCTGTTAAGAGGATTCGTGCCGCTGAATGTTTTAAAATAGGAAAATCGAGCTCAACGCTACTGTGGTGGCCTATAGGAAATTAATTAGTGGTCTTGTGCCATATATATATATATATATATATATATATATATATATATATATATATATATATAATATATATATATATATATATATATATATATATATATATATATATATATATATATATATATATATATATATATGATTGCGTCTAAATGTCAGTGTCATACATCGACTCGTTGCTCCGTAACCGTAGATTTTAAATGAATGTCTGAACTGTATGTATGTACAGATAAAGCAATGCTGTTTGCCGTTGGAATATAAATTGATAGAATTAGCTTATTACTTAATGCAGTAGTTAATTCATCTTACCTCTTCCTCCTGTATTGCGGGTTCGTCGGTGATATTAAAGAGGAGCAGAAAGATAGCGTTCTCCGCCCTAAGGAACATATTATGTGTAATGTAATATTCCACTTGTCCAGCAAAGTCCCATACACTGAATGTTCCAACTTTGTAAATATGAACTTTGTCCACGTCTATACCGGGAGTGCGCACGTAATTATCAGCCCCTGAAGCTGGTGCTTTTTCCTTTGAACGTTTTTTCGTTTTTGCTTCAAGGAAGCTCTGAAAGCCAATATGATGAATAGTCAAATATGGGTTAGTTAAACAGCGTGACTGGATATTATTTATTTTTATCAATAAATCTAATGGTAGATTATACATCAAAATTATGACAATATAACCCTATCATCAGACGTTATTTTTACATCCTAGAAATATGGTATCTCTTATGTTCTTTGTTTTTTACATTGTAAAAAGACTTATATTACGCATAGCCCGACATAAAGAAGATTCCTTGATAAAACTCAATATCGTTTTGCTTGTTTACAAGTACATCCAAGTAAGTCAACTTGATTTTCCATAAAGCTAGCGCTGCATCAAAAATTCCTTCCTTCCTTTATGCAACCACCACCACGAAAACGACGACAGAGTTTTCGTTCCATTCGTTCATGTTCTTTTTCTTGATTGGCAAACGAAAGTGACGAAATATTTGCATATTCAATTTTCTGATTGACTGCATGGAAAGAATGAGCTATTGTCGTTCCTCAAAATGTTTGCGCCTCGCTCTCATTATATATTCACCATGTAATAACTCCCGTCTTTGAAATACAAGGAATAACAGTGAACACAGATTGAACAGAGTTCATCCACCGTGATTTCCATTCAACTCGTGTCATGAAAGTATTTCAATCTGTGCTCAGTCTTTTTCTTGTATTTCAAAGACGGCGGAATTACATCATGGTGAATATATAATGAGAGCGAGGCGCCAGCATTTTGGTTAACAACAGCTCGCCCTTCCATGCAAACAAAATGAATATGCAAATATTTCGTCACTTTCGTTCAGCCAATCAAGAAAAAGAATGCGAACGAAAGGAACGAAAACTCTGTCGTCGTTTTCGTTCAGCCAATCGGAACAAAGGATTGCATACGAAAAGAATGAACATTGCAGTGTCTAGCCAATCATAGGGCGTGTATCGTTCCTCTCGTTTCGTTTTGTCCATGCATTTAGCAAGCTCGCTATTTAAATGGGCTTCCATTAATACACTTTAGCTTGTAACAAAAATGTTGTAACACATATACCTACCATAACACTGTTATATCAGATTGAAACAAAATTTATCAGGCGGAAAGAATGGTGAGTAATGCTTCTGACATAAAATATTGTAGATGAAAAGAACAGACTGACCTGATTGTGTACCAAAGAGTATACCATCTTTTCCGCATTTTATCAAATCGGTTCAAGTATATCGTAGCATTGCAATTGACTCTGCATAGCATACGCGTACATTCATACTTGATTGGCACACTATGATCAACTTAGTCTCTTTTTTGTCCAAGGGAAATAAGTTGATTGTGGGGACAATCTAACAACATATTATGAGACTTAGTGATATGGATTCGCCCGAAAGGTTTTTTGACTGTTGTCTTCACAAGGTGACTAAGACTAAGTACGTTGTTGTTTGGGATCCGATCGAAAATTTACTGAATTATAATTATTTACACGTAAATAAGCAATGCAGTACATACCCGTTCCAATGAATGTTTAAGAGTTGTCTTTCCTCTACCACCGTATCCACAAAGACAAATTCTCATGATATTGCGTCGAACACCTGGTTCCCTCATTAAAATATTATATTCCTGTTTGTGGCGATATTGCTAATTGTGTAGAAAGGAGAAAAGGGCACAAAAACGACAATTTTGATCACTTTTACATATAGTAAGTCAACGAAATTGCAAAATATTAAATTGAAATCAACGAACCATCAAACGTTTTGGCGATTGGATTATGTATCGGGAACCTTTGCGAGTCATATAAACGATAATGGAAGATTTTAAAACAAGTAGGGAATTTCAATAATCAAGAAAACAATTATTTTGTGACTTCATCCATTGATGGTTGCACGAGAAAATGACGGTATTGCTTAGTGCCCAAGCGAAAAATGCAAAAACAATAATATTAGTGACTTCATAGAAATGCAAATAAAAATAGTCAATAACCCAGAAACCCTAGTAACAACCCTCGAAAACATAAATTTGTTTAAAATGTTTTTGTACCTCACAGATCAATTTGGTTGGATTATTCGACCAAGTATTATCTGTCGAATCTAAAATTTCACAGCAAATAATTCCAGCTCGCCATTGCATTGTGATGGTGTGTCAATGAATTCATTAAACAAATGAATGTTAATCTATCGCCCTCTACACCGAGGCAAAATAGGTCTGTAGATGTCTTTCAGCATTAAGGTGGTTGGAAAGGCTATTTTTGCACCAATTCTTTTCTCAAGTTTCAAGTGTTAGAATCAAGATATTTAGTTCAAATTTTCAGGATATCTCCCTCAGTTAATACTTTCTCCAAAAAATATGAAAATTGTATATTTGCAGCCATGATTTTGAAATATGACACCAGTAAATATTAAAATTTTAATTTTTCAATTTTTTTTACATATTTGAATTTTATAATAATTGGATAGTATTAATATTACCAAATTAGTTATAAATACGTTGACACCATTTATTGTAAGATTTGTACGGCAGGATTTGTAAATAAAATTTGTTTTTATGATTTTACATGGGTTTACATATCAAAAAATTATTAAAAATTCTTTCAAATTTCAAAATGTGATTTTTCAAAAAGTACTTCAAATACAGGAAAATTGTGCCATACAAATCTTATGTGTAACCTTATTAATGGGCTGTAAAAATTCCATGTCAATATCTCATTTCAAAGGTTTGATTAAATTGGTATACAATTTTGTAGGAAAACTGTTATTCTGTCAAAAATGTTGAAAACAAGCCATATTTGCACCCCTCTTTTGAAGTCACAGAGCAGTTTTTTTGGTTAATCTCACTTTTGACACCTCTTTGACACTCAAAGAATCTAAAAATGCATTTACAATAGCAGTCACTCACTCTGAATGCCAGCACCGCCTTGTCAAACTTTCCTGAAAAACAGCAAATAATGACTTTCCCTTTTCAAACATTTTATTAAAAGCTAGGGGACCTCTACCATAGTTTACACACTAAGGACTCCCCAACTTCTTCTTATTTGGTCAGTTTTTCAGAAGTTTCAACAGGCTATAACTCTGCAATGCCTTTGTGCCCAAATGTCTATTTTTTTTTATTCCACAGAGAATGTTGACTACTTTTATATTTTAATAGTTTTATTGAAGTTTATAACAGACGCTCTAGCCTTTCCAACCACCTTAACCAATAGCAAGTCTGTGTCATTTCGAACATTATTTCTGGGGTTAACATTTTCGCTCGATGGATTCAATTACTATAATACCTTCTGGTGATTTAGCAGCTCCATTCTCATATCTCTGTCATCAGGGGCGTTGATAATAGTCTATAATATAGGAAAGATTTACTAAAATAAGATTGTATGAAATAACTCAAATTTCAAAACGACACTGCATCATAATGACATCAACAGTTCAGGACTTTTCACATGATTTGCAATTTCTTCTTTCTTAATGACTAACACTGCAGAGCTTCATTTTGACTTTAAAACGGGGTCTTAATATATTATAAATTCAACTTAATTGTTTCTGCCTTTTAAATGCGAATACATAGATGGCACTTTTGAACTTCCGCTATAATTTTCAAACTTTCATAGACGTAAAAAGTGATAATCAGTTAACACCATTGTAATCTCGTACTCCCTTTTTAGCAGCACCCAGAATCGTCATCGCCACACTGACTGCTAAGTAACAGCAGTACCGTACTGATTTATATTGTTTGCCCTTTACTGCAATCGTCGATCTTAGTTTCAAACGTTTCCGTCTTGCGATCTCATTGGTCTTCTCAACTTTAGGTTAACCCATACTGTTTTTAGGAAAATAGCTATGTCAACTTAACTCATATGTGTCAGCAGCGTTCGAGATCACTTCAGTGGGCGCGCACAGATATACACAAGAAACCCCATGGTCAATTTTACCACAAAGAGCGGGAAAGATCTGACAATCTAGTTGTATCTTTTTTAAATCATTCCTGTGAATACATCTAAGCCAATCAAGACAATCGAATGATGCAGAATAGATATTTATGTTTTTCCCTTTCGTTCTGCCCGTCTACTATTGTGCTTCACTGGATTTGACATTTTTTTCTGTTTCAAAATAATACTAAAAAAACAATTTCCTACAGGTACGACGTAACTGTATGATATTAAATTCCTTACCTTGCATACTTCATTGTTGTCATAGTGACATTCAATGAAAGCTTTTGCAACATCTTCGCCCCTCAGATTTGATAATTCTCTTTTTACTATATCAAGAGGTCCTTCGCCGTCCTTAAGGAAGAAATCGGTTTTTAGACTATATAATATGATAAAGTGAAACATTTGATTTTGTCGAAAAAGTAATATAATAAACGACACCGACATAAAATCATAGACATATAACACCCGTTCAATATATTTAAACTGCTTTGAAAATCAAAAGTAAAATTAATATTAGGCTTAGCTGCTACCAGGAAGAACTTTGTCTACAATCTTAGTATCTTTTACTTGTGATTAAGACCAAACTTTTTCGTCAAAAATTTAGTTGCCAGGTCATGCCAGAAATAATATAGGCTATTCTGAATAAAAACTAAGGTGTGATCGCGTCACATATACCATATAACTGACATATATTTAAGAAGGAAATAAGTATATTTGCATAGCATGTAGTTCAGAATAGTTCTTTTAAGGTTCAATAGTTACGACCTTTTAATAAAATTTGAGGAGTATTTACCAATGAGATATCGCTTTTCCTATACATTATGCATTGGGGCCGAACTGAGAATATGCATATTCTTGACATAAATAATTGTAAGTCCATGATGGATCTATATCAAAGTAAGATCTATTCAGGTGAGCACGTCATAATTGCACTAAATGTGTACGAATTTACGATTTCAATAGCCCTCAAATAACATTTTGTTGAGTGTTTAACGATGAGAAATGGCATAACCCATGATAAACACTTCGGATACGATATCTGTCACAGATAATATTAATCCATGATGAATCTGTTTCAAACTAAGTTATATTTACAATAATACATTTATTGCGCCATATTTAATTGAAGTGACAATATCACCTGGCTTCTTATGTAAACCCGGAACGTGTTTACCTATAGTTTAGCCTATACCGTTATACTTTGAAAGTTACATGACAAAAACATACGATGCTTGACAGAGATGATATATTTACTGCATGGTTGATCTGTATCAATATTTTTGATAACACAACTAGCATTCTGTGTTTATTTGAAGTTTCAATATTAACATCTTTCTGGTAAACATTTCGGAAATGCTTACCCCGGTATCGAATATACTGGCCAACATTGCACAAAATAGTTCAAAGTTGACTTAAACTATGTTTACTCCATGGCGGACATTTGCCAAAAATATGAGATTTCAATATAAACAGTCTCATTATAAATATTTACGAAACAATAAGCTACGTGATGCAGGGTAAGTGATAAATGCGGCCATACTGCACAAAACGGATGATGCTCTTGATGTTTTTGTCAAATATGTAAAGGTAGCAGCCTTTTTAGATTAAAATAAACTGCAAATAAATATATCCACAGATGAGGCGCAAAAAATTGCTGGCTCACCCAGCTATAATAACTGGACGCCCTGAAAGTTTGCGTAACGACCTTGTGGTGGCGCACTTTCCATGGTAAGTTGAACGACATTTACAAAGGTGACCATGTACCTTTTTACGCAAAGACACAGCAAGACACATACAGATATGCTTTCTTATCTCCACGGGATTGGCAACGTTGTTTTGAATCTATACTCGCCGACCCAATGCGTGCAAAGTGTGTGACAAAAGATGTTGCTGTACCACCAGCTGCAATACATATGACTGTTCATGTAAAGCAATCAAGGCTGAGAGTCATGTCACCAATGTACGGACATGCTGTTCACTACAATCCGTAATATTACAGGTTATAAAATATAGTTTTCAGGTACTTTAAAAATTTGCATTTTATCATGATATGAAGATGCATGATTTAAACATGTGTTCAATAATACAATGTTCTTTTGTGTTATGAAGACCAAAGATGAATAATTTCAACATTTTTCTATAGTGATTGCTTGTATTTTCTGAAATAATATGACTTTTTTCTTAAAGTTTGCTTAAAGTCATATTTTAAATGTTTTTGTTTTAATTTATGAAGATAGTATCTATGAAATAAACGTGAAAATGTTGAAACTCTTTGCTTTTGTTTTCAATTTGATATATCCCCCAAACCATTGTAAAGCCCACTTATAATTTAACAATTTCTATAATGACTTTTTCTATTTTGAATTTTTGTGAATTTTATGAATCTCCATCATTGTGAAAGCCAGTATGGTGCTGACCCACTAGGCAGGTACCTGATCCATAAAAGTAAGGAAAATTATGATAAATATTTAATAGACACAAAGTGATGATGCAAGGAATGTTGCTGTGTTATTAATTTATAAAATAGAAATAGGATTCCTTGCATACTGTGAAAGAACGCCATAAGCTCATTGCATGATCTGAGGGTATAGGATTTATTTTCATGAGTGATGCAGTGATATTCGGCTGTTGATGGCAAAAGATAAACCCTATTTTGTTCAGCCAGAGTTCACCTTCACTACATGCTTTACTGATACATCATAGTGTTGGGATGTTTTTTTTTAATTGGAAGCTATCTACCAATATGAACAAGTAACAAAATAATTATTTTTCTGAGAGGTGGTGACTTACAGAAAAATTTCAAGAATGTTTTTTTGAAGAGTTGAATTAAAAAAACTTTGAGTTACTACAAATATTTGGTTTAATGATATCAAGCAGAAATATCTCGTGTAAAGCTATTGTCACACTGTCAGACCAAGCCAGAAAAACTATGGGCGATATCTTTGTTATGGTTTTAAACACGAGCACTTTACTTTTTAAAGCGGTTGCATGACGAAAGCATGTACCACAAACAATATATTGTGTTATCAGAAAATGCAATAAAATAATTTTACGAGTAAATATCGCAGTCACTCACCTTGTTCTTTATATTAATAGAGGCTTTGTGTTCCAACAGTAACGTGGCAGTCCTCTCTACACCCCGCTGTGCTGCCAAGTGCAATGGTGTATTACCATCCTACAGGAAAGCCATTAATACTAAGTTTAATAACATCAATGTAGCATATTGATTGTTAAAATACTATGTAATTTTGCAGTCACTTTCCCTCTATTAATCATCAAGTAGAGTATTGCAGAAATTTTGTCTGCAAAAGCTATGGCAAAAGGAATGATTTTTTAGCGACAGCCTGTAATGTATATCTTAAGCGAGGACTGAAGTATCGTTATATGCTGGTTGAAAAACTATAGGATGGTTGTTGGTTAATATTATTGTTGTCTTGCCACAACATTCTGTTGTCGACAATATAACTCTAACATGCACTGTAAAGTTAAGTGTTCAAGGATAGAACACCAATTAAGCGCCTTTTGTAACACTTTTTGAACGCGTCTAGACGTTCAGAAATTTAACACTTCGTGTTCAACCAACGTTCATTTTTGTACACACGTGTGCAGATTTTGAACACTATGTGTTCATCACACACCATATTGAACACCATGGTGTTCCATATCTGAACACACATTGCACATGAAATGTGTTCAAAAATTGAACACATTTACGCGTTCAAAGGGCTGTAACACTTTTTGAACGCATGGACGCCGTTCAACGATAAGTGTATCAAAGGCTAGAACACACGGTGCGCACTTGTTGAACACCTTTAATTGCGGGCGTTCAGGGGGTGTTCAAGCCTGGAAATAACAATACAGAACCGTGATATTCAGTAAAATTATTTCATTCTAAAATTACACAATTTTTTTTTGAGTATTTCTAATTAAACGACGCATGTCACTTCTGCTTCATATGAGATCAAATATTAATGTTTTCGATAGCGGTAGAGCATAATAAATTACAGTTTGAATAAGTCGAAATAAAATGCATGCCTGTTGTTGTTCAATACGATGGTATTTATGCGACATTGTGCATTTTAACGTCATATAGCTTCATGAATATTTAATAGAAACAGTATCCACTCTTTAATATGTTTCGCTGACAAATATTCTCGATGGTATGCAGAATTTTAACTGCGTGCATCGTCCTAACATAAGCGCACGCTTAGGTTTTCTTAAAATCTTCTAAATCTTTGTAGATTCACTCGCGAAAAGTTCAACTACAAACTTGCTAGACACTTTACTATGTATAATTTTTTATGGAAGCCGTAGAGAATTCCAATGTCTGTAATATACTTCTGACGTAGAAATAATGCACCGTGATTAATAAAATAATGAATCGATCTAGATACCGCCATCATGTGAATATTGGTCAATAGAGATAAACTTAATTTAGACTTACTTTGTCCTGAACGTCAATCTCTGCTCCGGATTGCAAAAGCAATCTAGCGAAGGATTCTTTACCGAACCTCGTAGCATAGTGTAACGGTGTCCAATCATTCTGTTCAGACATTAAGAAATATTGATTAACATTCCAATGCCTGTGTCTAGAAAAGGGTAAAAACAGCATGTACAATATCATGCTTTAAACGCACACTTTTGCACGTGCGAAATCTTACCGTTCCGTTGTTTTCTATGAATATTCGACTCCTCGTATTTTGAAAATGCTCAAAATCTTTCAACTCTCTCAATTGCAAGCCAATTGAGCTGATTTTTGTAGGATTATTGAAGTCATAGGTGAGAGTATAGATAAGCGTGCGTTTCTAAAATTTCCGGACAGTTTATGAGATATCACCGCAAAACCCTTCATAATTTCACAAAATGACACAGTAGATATTTTCCTGTCCAAAAAATCGTTTG